>NW_026020441.1:2911737-2985240 GCF_900185275.1 Solanum verrucosum
TTTTTTATATAGCTTAAACGAGTTTTTGGTAAATTGAAGCAAGGTTTTTAAGCGTTTTTTTGGGGGTCAATTTTATTTAAGGATTTATTGGGTGTATTTTTAGTTTTATGGTCTACGGACTTTTAGGACTTAGGGTTTAGAGATTACGTTTTGTAGGCGTTTTAAATTGTTTTTAGAGTTTCTTTTAGGGTTTATAGGATTTACGGTTTCTTATAGTTTAGGGTTTAGGGATTTAGGTTTAGGATTTAGGGTTTTAGGGTTTAGGGTTTAGGGCTTTGAATATTTTATGTTTAGGGTTTTACAGTAAGCGTTTTATCTAGGTTTAAAGGGTTTAGGACTTTGAATTTTTAATGTTAATGGTTTTATAGGTTTTAGAGTTTAGGGCTTCGGGCTTTATTTCTTATTTTTTTAGGGTTTAACATATACGAATTAGGGTTTCATAGGGTTAAGAGCATAAAGTTTTTTAGGTTTAGCGGTTTTTGGGCTTTTAAAGGTTAAGTGTTTCTTAGGGTTTAGGGTTTAAGGCTTAGTGTTTATTTGTGTATTTTAGTTTTAGGTTTTGCGGATTGTTAGGATTTAGGGTTTTGTAGGGGTTTTAAATGGGTATTTGGGTTTCTTTGGGGTTTATAGGATTTAGGGTTTCTTAAAGTTTAGGATTTAGGGTTATAGGTTTAGGATTTAGGGTTTTAGGTTGGGTTTAGGGTTTAGGGATTAGTGTTTTATAGGTTTCGGGTTTTAGGTTAAGGTTTTTATCTAGGTTTTTACTGTTTAGGGATCTGGGTAGGTTAATGATTTTTAGGATTTTATAGGTTTAGGGTTTAGGGCTAAGGTTTTTTTTGTGTTTTTAGGGTTTAACATATATGATTTAGGGCTTTATAGGGTTTGGAGCTTAGAGTTTTTTAGATTTAGGGATTCTTGAGTTTTTTAGGGTTTAGTGTTTCTTAGGGTTTTTTAGAATTTAGGGTTTTGGGCTTAGGGTTTTGTTGTGTAGCTATTGTTTACGGTTTACAAATTTTTAGAATTTAGAGTCTAGAGCTTTTGGTTTTGTAGGGGTTTTAAATGGTATTTAGGGTTTTTAGGGTCGATTTTTTGGTTTATAGGATTTAGGGTTTTCTAAGGTTAAGGGTTTAGGGTTTTAGGGCTTTAGGTTTAGGATTTAGGGTTTTCGAAGGTTTTTTTTTTAAGTTATGGGTTTTGGGTTGAGGGTTTTTTTAGGTTTTTAGGGTTTAGGGCTTTAGATTTATAGTTTAATTCTTTTTAGTGGTTTATAGGTTTTATAGTTTAGGGCTTAGAATTTTTTTATGTGTATTTTTAGGGTTTAGCACAAATGATTTAGGGCATTATAGGGTTTTATATTAGAGTTTTTTAGGTTTAGTGGTTTTTTTAAATTTTTAAGGGTTAAGTGTTTCTTAGTGTTTAGGGTTTAGGGCTTAGGGTTTATTTGTGTATTTTTGTTTTATGGTCTACGGATTTTTAGGACTTAGAGTTTAGAGATTACGGTTTTGTAGGGGTTTTAAATTGTTTTTAGAGTTTTTTTAGTGTTTATAGGCTTTACGATTTCTTATAGTTTAGGGTTTAGGGATTTAGGTTTAGGATTTAGGGTTTTAGGTTAGGGTTTAAGGTTTAGGTCTTAGAAATATTTTATGTTTAGGGTTTTAGTAAGGGTTTTATCTAGGTTTAAAGGGTTTAGGGCTTTGGATTTTAATGTTAATGCTTTTTAGGGTTTTATAGGTTTTAGAGTTTAGGGCTTAGGGTTTTGTTTTGTGTTTTTTAGGGTTTAACATATACGAATAATGTTTCGTAGGGTTAAGAGCTTAAAGTTTTTTAGGTTTAGCAGTTTTTGGGGTTTTAAAGGTTAAGTGTTTCTTAGGATTTAGGGTTGAAGGCTTAGTGTTTATTTCTATTTTTTAGTTTTAGGGTTTACGGATTGTTAGGATTTAGGGTTTAGAGATTAGGGTTTTGTAGGGGTTTTAAATGGGTTTTAGGGTTTCTTTAGGGTTTATAGGATTTAGGGTTTATAGTTTAGGATATAGGGTTTTAGGTTAGGGTTTAGGGTTTAGGGATTAGTGTTTTTGTAGGTTTAGGGTTTTAGGTTAAGGTTTTTATCTAGGTGTTTACGGTTTAGGGCTTTGGGTAGGTTAATGTTTTTTAGGATTTTTAGGTTTAGGATTTAGGGCTATGGTTTTTTTTGTGTTTTTAGGGTTTAACATATACTATTTAGGGATTTATAGGGTTTAGAGCTTAGAGTTTTTTATATTTAGGGGTTCTTAAGTTTTTTAGGGTTTTTTTAGAGTTTAGGGTTTTGGGCTTAGGGTTTTGTTGTGTACCTATGGTTTACGGTTTACATATTTTTAGAAATTAGAGTTTAGACCTTTGGGTGTTGTAGGGGTTTTAAATGGTATTTAGAGTTTTTAGGGTCGATTTTAAGGTTTATAGGATTTAGGGTTTCCTAAGGTTAAGGGTTTAGGGTTTCTTAGGGCTTTAGGTTTAGGATTTAGTGTTTTCAGAGGTTTTTTTTAGGTTATGGGTTTTGGGTTAAGGGTTTTGTCTAGGTTTTTAGGGTTTAGGGCTTTGGATTTTTAGTTTAATGTTTTTTAGTGTTTTATAGGTTTTAGAGTTTAGGGCTTAGAATTTTTTTTATGTGTATTTTTAGTGTTTAGCATAAACGATTTAGGGATTTATAGGGTTTATATATTACTGTTTTTTAGGTTTAGTGGTTTTTGGGTTTTTTAGCTTTATATGGGTTAAGTGTTTCGTACTGTTTAGGGAGTAGGGCTTAGGGTTTATTTGTGTACTTTAGTTTTATGGTCTACGGATTTTTAGGACTTAGGGTTTAGAGATTACGGTTTTGTAGGTATTTTAAATTTTATTAGAGTTTCTTTTAGGGTTTATAGGATTTAGTGTTTTAGGTTAGGGTTTAGGGTTTAGGGTTTAGGTCTTAGAAATATTTTATGTTTAGGGTTTTACAGTAAGGGTTTTGTCTAGGTTTAAAGGGTTTAGGACTTTGGATTTTTAATGTTAATGCTTTTTAGGGTTTTATAGGTTTTAGAGTTTAGGGTTTTATTTTGTGTCTTTTAGGGTTTAACATATATGAATTAGGGTGTCATAGGGTTAAGAGCTTAAAGTTTTTAGGGTTAGCGGTTTTTGGGTTTTTAAAGGTTAAGTGTTTCTTAGAGTTTAGGGTTTAAGTCATAGGGTTTATTTGTGTATTTTAGTTTTAGGGTTTACAGATTTTTAGGATTTAGGGTTTTGAGATTAGGGTTTTTAGAGGTTTTAAATGGGTTTTAGGGTTTCTTTAGGGTTTATAGGATTTGGGGTTTCTTAAAGTTTAGGATTTTGGGTTATAGGTTTAAGATTTAGGGTTTTAGGTTAGGGTTTAGGGTTTAAGGATTAGTGTTTTTGTAGGTTTAGGGTTTTAGGTTAAGGTTTTTATCTAGGTTTTTACGGTTTAGGGCTCTGGGTAGGTTAATGCTTTTTAGGATTTTATAGGTTTAGGGTTTATGCCTAAGGTTTTTTTGTGTTTTTACGGTTTAACATATACAATTTAGGGATTTATAAGGTTTAGAGCTTAGAATTTTTTAGATTTAAGGGTTCTTGAGTTTTTTAGGGTTAAGTGTTTCTTAGGGTTTTTTAGAGTTTATGGTTTTGGGCTTAGGGTTTTTGTTTTTAGCTATGGTTTACGGTTTAAATATTTTTAGAATTTAGAGTTTAGAGCTTTGGGTTTTGTAGGGGTTTAAAATAGTATTTAGGGATTTTAGGTCGATTTTAGGGTTTATAGGATATAGGGTTTCCTAAGGATAAGGGTTGAGGGTTTCTTAGGGCTTTATGTTTAGGATTTAGGGTTTCCGGAGGGTTTTTTTTTGGGTTATGGGTTTTGGGTTAAGGGTTTCATCAAGGTTTTTAGGTTTTAGTGCTTTGGATTTTTAGTTTAAAGCTTTTTAGGGTTTTATAGGTTTTTTAGTTTAGGGCTTAGAATTTTTTTGATGTGTATTTTTAGGGTTTAGCATATACGATTTAGGGATTTATAGGGTTTATCTATTAGAGTTTTTAGGTTTAGCGGTTTTTTGGGTTTTTTAGGTTTTTAAGGGTTAAGTCTTTCTTAGTGTTTAGGGTTTAGGGCTTAGGGTTTCTTAGTTAATTTTAGTTTTATGGTCTACGGATTTTTAGGACTAAGGGTTTAGAGATGACGGTTTGTAGGCTTTTTAAATTGTTTTTAGAGTTTCTTTTAGGGTTTATAGGTTTTACGGTTTCTTATAATTTAGGGTTTAGGGTTTTAGGTTTAGGATTTAGGGTTTTAGGTTAGGGTTTTGGGTTTAGGTCTAGAAATATTTTATGTTTACGATTTTACAGTAAAGGTTTTATCTAGGTTTTAAGGGTTTAGGGCTTTGGGTTTTTAAGGTTAATGCTTTTTAGTGTTTTATAGGTTTTAGAGTTTAGTGCTTAGGGTTTTTTTTTTGTTTTTTTAGGGTTTAACATATACAAATTAGGGTTTCATTGGGTTAAAAGATTAATGTTTTTAAGGATTAGCGGTTTTTGGGTTTTTAAAGGTTAAGTGTTTCTTAGGTTAAGGCTTAGGGTTTATTGGTGTATTTTAGTTTTAGGGTTTACGGATTATTAGGATTTAGGGTTTAGAGATTAGGGTTTTGAAGGTGATTAAAATGGATTTTGGGTTTTTTTTAATGTTTATAGGGTTTATAGGATTTACGGATTTTTAGGACTTAGGGTTTAGAGATTACGATTTTGTAGGCGTTTTAAATTGTTTTTAGAGTTTCTTTTAGGGTTTATAGGCTTAACGGTTTCTATAGTTTAGGGTTTAGGGTTCTAGGTTTAGGATTTAGGGTTTTAGGTTAGGATTTAGGGTTTAGGTCTTAGAAATATTTTATGTTTAGGGTTTTATAGTAAGGGTTTTATCTTGGTTTAAACGGTTTAGGGCTTTGGATTTTTAATGTTAATGCTTTTTAGGGTTTTATATGTTTTAGAGTTTAGGGCTTAGGGTTTGGTTTTGTGTTTTTTTAGGGTTTAACATATACGAATTAGGGTTTTATAGGGCTAAGAGCTTAAAGTTTTTTAGGTTTAGCAGTTTTTGGGATTTTAAGGGTTTTTAAAGGTTAAGTGTTTCTTAGGGTTTAGGGTTTAAGGCTTAGGGTTTATATGTGTATTTTAGTTTTAGGGTTTATGGATTTTTAGGATTTAGGGTATAGAGATTAGGGTTTTGTAGGGGTTTTAAATAGGTTTTAGGGTTTCTTTGGGTTTCTTAAAGCTTAGGATTTAGGGTTATAGGTTTAGGATTTAGGGTTTTAGGTTAGGGTTTAGGGTTTAAGGATTAGTGTTTTTTTAGGTTTAGGGTTTTAGGTTAACGTTTTTATCTGGGTTTTTATGGTATAGGGTTCTGGGTAGGTGATACGCTCAAATTACACCTCCTTTCAGAAGCATAAGCGATCGTTATCAAGTAAAGAACCCAACTTGTAGGTTGGGATCGATCCCACGAGGAAAATGGTTTAGACTTTACTTTTAACCGACAATTATATTCGATTAGTCAAATTATTTCCAGAAACAAGTAATAAAAAGGGGGGTTGTGCTTGTGTAAAACAAATAGTGATACGAAATATGTAATCAATAATTAAACTCAACTTTGGTTGTTATCAAGATAAGAGAAATAACTAGGGTATACGTGTTCCCATAATCTCATAACGCGGTAATTCTAGTAATAGCAATCCTCTTCTAGTGTATTACATGCAAAGTGATAAGTTAGGTATCTCTAAATCCTTGGTCCGGCATCTAGAGAATTTCACCCCGCACCTTGGTCCGGCTACGTGTGTATAATTTACTAACCCTTACCTTTACCTCATATTAGACATCATAATCGATGTTTGGTTAGTTATTACTTCGCACCAATCGACACTAGCCTATTAGATAGTATCACACTAAATCTATGTTGATAATTCTTTTCTTGTTAATTACCTCCTTGGTCCGGCAAGTAGTAACAAGGCGAGTTCTAACGTTGGCCACCGTTAAAAAGACTTCTAAACGAAAGAATTATCAATGCATGCAAAATACTAGTCAAGAATTGCTTATTTACTATTCATACTTTGTTAATTGATCATGGTTCCCACAACCCTAGTTGTGGATTTAGTTACTCATATTAGCAAGAACACAATTCATAATTGTAGATGGAGAAATCATGAACTTACGTAAAGAGAATAATAAACCCAGAGAATTAACTTGAATTGCAAAGCCAAAATCTTCAAAACGAACTTGGGAAATCAATAATTGCTAGGGTTGCAAATTAATCTCCAAAGTTCAAAGTAAAAAGAATAATAGTGTCTAACCCCCAAAAACGAGGTTTACATGTCCTATTTATAGAAAACAAATCCTAAATAAAAAAGGAAACAAATTAAGGAAAGTTTTGTTCAGGTACGCGTCTTCGATCCACGAGACTGACTTACGGACCGTCGATTGATCTACGGTCCGTAAGTCCCTTCCGTCACTCGGGACTTAGAAATATTTCGGCATCCAAAAATCAGCTTCTCTGAAGCAAACGACGGACCAGCAGCACGGACCGTAGATCGATCTACGGTCCGTCAATCCCTTCCGTAGCTCCATACTTAGAATCTTCAAAAATCAGGTACTGGAACCCTCACAGTCTCATCCTACGGATCAACAGTACGGTCCGTAGATCCATCTACGGACCGTCAATGGGACCGTGGTTCCACACTTGGTCAGATTTCCCTGATTTGTCCTCAACACATTCCTGCTGGTCTACGGTTATCACCTACGGACCGTAATGGACCTACGGACCGTGAATGGACCTACGGTCCGTAGATGACCTCCGTGGATGCCTTTTTCTGCATTTCCTTCAGCTGTCTCTAAACTTCCGCGCCTGAACACCTTTCCTGCAAAACATGATAGAATACATAAAACCAATATAAAAAGGCCCTAGACACACACAACTTGTAAGTGAAATGTATTAGAAATACCGTAAACTCACGGTATATCAACACCTCAACTTAAATTCGTTGTTTGTCCTCAAGCGACGCACTAGAACTCTAAACGACACTTGTATAGAAGCAAGAATTTCTAACTCAAGCAATCACATGGCTCTCAACCTCCTCATGTGTTCGGGTGCACATTCGTTCTTTTAGACTCGATAAGCCAACTCATGTGGATCCCATCATGACACGACCAACCACTAACACACAAAGACACTTCTCACTGTCACCCAGATACCAACTTTCCAACAATGGAACTAGTGCCCTTACTTCAAACGAAATCCTCTTTTAGTAAAATTCGATTTCATTCATGGTACAAGGATTTATTCACACACTCACGCTCAGAAGTAATTTCAAACAGTTTGTGCTTACTGCCATAATCTTGCCCTTATTTTCACTTGCTCAGAGTTTTCAAACTAGACTCCAGGATCACTATAGACTTAATTGGCTTGTAACGTAGGCTCAGGGTCAGGTGGTAATTTGGGTACTGTTTAGTGACTTTTCTGCCCTCCTTGTCAATTAATACGGTGATTTTGGGAATTCTTACAAGCAGTGAATCTGTCCCACGAGCTACTCACAGACTCTCCAGGTAATGCCACAAAAATGTTGACCCGATCTTTGTGATTGAGCTTCTTAGATACTGGATAGTACTTTGCTTTAAATACCTCTGCTAGTTGGTCCCATGTGAAAATTGAGTTATAAGGAAGCTCAGTGAACCATACTGCAGCATCGCCTGTCAGTGACAGAGGGAACACTCGTAACCCAATGACGTTCATATCCAAGTCTGGTCTGCCTACACAACTTTTGCAAACCACCCTGAGCTTGGCTAAGTGAGCATGTGGATCCTCCGATGGCGATCCTGAAAATAAGCCTCTTGCTGTAAGCATCTGCATCAAACTACTAGTCACCACAAATGTGTCCCTGGAGGTAGAGGAGGTAGGACGATGGGTCCATCGGAATCTGCTATGTCGACGTTGCCCCGATAGTTTCATGGTGTTGCGGGCCTGGTGGACCATGCACTCTCAGTGCATCTCCCAATTGATTTTCAGCTAGACCCCGGTTTTCTCCACCAACTACTCTTGGCTGCTGTAACTCAACTGCTTCATCTAGATTTCCTCCGATAGGATGAACTGGAAGTCCTTGATTGTTCATTCTTCGCAAAGTTCTGTTCAACTCTGGATCGTACGGAGTAAGTGGTTCTCCTTGGCTCCGTGTAATTGGCATACACTAGAGTCTGAACCTGAGAGAGACAAAATCAAAGAAAAAAATAAAATTAGGAAATATTTGACTAACGTTCAATATTGTAGTTAAAACTAAATCTAAAAGCCAAAATATCCCCGGCAGCGGCGCCAAAATTTGATACGCTCAAATTACACCTCTTTTCAGAAGCATAAGCGATCGTTATCAAGTAAAGAACCCAACTTGTAGGTTGGGATCGATCCCACGAGGAAAATGGTTTAGACTTTACTTTTAACCGACAATTATATTCGATTAGTCAAATTATTTCCAGAAACAAGTAATAAAAAGGGGGGTTGTGCTTGTGTAAAACAAATAGTAATACGAAATATTGTAATCAATAATTAAACTCAACTTTGGTTGTTATCAAGATAAAAGAAATAACTAGGGTATACGTGTTCCCCATAATCTCATAACGCAGTAATTCTAGTAATAGCAATCATCTTCTAGTGTATTACATGCAAAGTGATAAGTTAGGTATCTCTAAATCCTTGGTCCGGCATCTAGAGAATTTCACCCCGCACCTTGGTCCGGCTACGTGTGTATAATTTACTAACCCTTACCTTTACCTCATATTAGACATCATAATCGATGTTTGGCTTAGTTATTACTTCGCACCAATCGACACTAGCCTATTAGATAGTATCACACTAAATCTATGTTGATAATTCTTTTCTTGTTAATTACCTCCTTGGTCCGGCAAGTAGTAACAAGGCGAGTTCTAACGTTGGCCACCGTTAAAAAGACTTCTAAACGAAAGAATTATCAATGCATGCAAAATACTAGTCAAGAATTGCTTATTTACTATTCATACTTTGTTAATTGATCATGGTTCCCACAACCCTAGTTGTGGATTTAGTTCCTCATATTAGCAAGAACACAATTCATAATGGTAGATGGAGAAATCATGAACTTACGTAAAGAGAATAATAAACCCAGAGAATTAACTTGAATTGCAAAGCCAAAATCTTCAAAACGAACTTGGGAAATCAATAATTGCTAGGGTTGCAAATTAATCTCCAAAGTTCCAAAGTAAAAAATAGAATAATAGTGTCTAACCCCCAAAAACGAGGTTTACATGTCCTATTTATAGAAAACAAATCCTAAATAAAAAAGGAAACAAATTAAGGAAAGTTTTGTTCAGGTACGCGTCTTCGATCCACGAGACTGACTTACGGACCGTCGATTGATCTACGGTCCGTAAGTCCCTTCCGTCACTCGGGACTTAGAAAATATTTCGGCATCCAAAAATCAGCTTCTCTGAAGCAAACGACGGACCAACAGCACGGACCGTAGATCGATCTACGGTCCGTCAATCCCTTTCGTAGCTCCATACTTAGAATCTTCAAAAATCAGGTACTGGAACCCTCACAGTCTCATCCTACGGATCAACAGTACGGTCCGTAGATCCATCTACGGACCGTAAATGGGCACCGTGGTTCCACACTTGGTCAGATTTCCCTGATTTATCCTCAACACATTCCTGCTGGTCTACGGTCATCACCTACGGACCGTGAATGGAACTACGGCCCGTAGATGACCTCCGTGGATGCCTTTTTCTGCATTTCCTTCAGCTGTCTCTAAACTTCCGCGCCTGAACACCTTTCCTGCAAAACATGATAGAATACATAAAAACCAATATAAAAAGGCCCTAGACACACACAACTTGTAAGTGAAATGTATTAGAAATACCGTAAACTCACGGTATATCATATATAAATCACAAAATAATGAATAATAATTTAAAATATTTAATTACGTATTTAAAAAATATGTAAAAAATACTATAAATCAAAATAACCAACAATTTGAAATAATTTGATACCTAATACTCTAACTAATAATATAGGAATATGATGATTTAAAAACTTTAGTACTTTCTTTGATTTAACTTTTTCTTATTTTGTTGTTCATTTAATTTGTTATATATTTGAAAATAATATAAAAATGCGTAATCATGACCTAATAACTTAAGATACATTAAAAAAAATATATATATATATACAAAAATTTTGTTGATTCTCTAATTTCATATTTACCACGTATACTAAACAAAAGGATTAATAAGCATTGTTTGAAAGTAACGTAAAAAATACTATAAATCATAGTAAAATAACAACTAAAAATATTTAAGAGTCATATAAGAAATTTTCTTGACTTTCTTAAAATTACCCGTGTTACATAAAATGAAACAGAAAGAATAACATATATTATTTTAAAATAACATAAAAATAATAAAAATCACAATAAATTAACAACTTCAAATAAATTTAGTTAACTCTCCAAATTTCATGGCTCTACAAGCACACATGTGTTGGTCAACATGTGTGCTTGTAGGAATTATAAAATTTAATTAAAGGATAGTTTTGTCATCTTAGGTGAAATATTTTTCATTTTCCAAATCCTATCCTATGTGTCACAAGCTAAAAGCCTTAGAGCTCATCCACCATAGATTCCATTCCATTTCTAATAAATGGTACAATAATTCTTTTTGTTTGTCAATTATAATTTGACACAAAGTTTAAGAAAATAAATTAAGTATAATTAGATAATGTGACTAATTATAAATCGCGATATAGAAGACTCTAGAAACAGTTTTCGTAATTTATGTACTTTCTTTATTTTTAAAATTTATTTATTTTATTTTTATTTAGTTTGTTTTATACTTGAAAATCACATAAAAAATACTATAAATCACAATAATTAATAATTTAAAATATTTAATAGACATACAAATTTGATTGACTCCCGAAATTTTATCGATGCCATATAATTTGAAAAAGAAGAAGTAACATATATTATTTGAAAATGACATGATATATATTTTTATATAATTTACTATAATTAACAACTTGGAATATTTTAATTACATATAAAAAAATTCGGTTGACTCTTGAAATTCTATATGTGCCACGTAAAATGGTACACTAAAACACTATATATTATTTGAAAATTATTATAAAATAATATATTGTGGATGTCCACTACATCAAGAAGTTACTCCATTACTTTCCTCCATTATGAAGATAATCATAACCTCAACCTTTATAACCATTATTCTTGTAACCTTTCACTTACATAACCTCCCCCGGTATATTCACGTTAATTTCATGTTTATGACTAACCTTTTGTATGCCTCTATGTTACACTATAAATAGAGGCATAAGGGTTCATATTGTATACACTTGAAGATTTGGTGAACACTTGAAAGAAAGAAAGTTATCTCATATTGTTCCTCTTGTGTTATATTCTTCTTGTCTTCATATTTATATTGTTCTTTTGTTCTTAAGTTTTACAACACGTTATCAGCACGAGTTGCTCATTCTCTGTCAAGAATCAATGGTAGGTATTTCTTGATTTTTATGAATTATCCTAGTAATTCTTCGATTGCAAGGTATACTTCATATCCTATATATTATTTGTACTAACAAAGCTTGTTTTGTGGTTATTTTAAAATGATTAGTAAATTATGATAATCTTCATAACAATATTGAGAGGGACTATTAAAATGTTTTAATTTATTTTAACTTGGGACTTTTATATGGTTTAAATATGTTGTTCAAATTAATTAGTTTTGTTCATTTTTATTCAATTTTAAGTCAAATTCAGATTATAATTATGATATTCAATATTTATTTTTTGGTAATGCATTTTGTTTATTAAGACATTGATTGAGGGTAAGACGGTGAATTCAAGTTTCACCGCACCAAGTGAGTAAGACATCGAGTAAAGTCTCGGTGCACCATGATAATAAGAAATTGGGTTCAAGTCCCATTGATTTATGACCAAATGCGTCTTTATATGGGTAAGACATTGGGTTTAAGTCCTAATGCATTATAGTGATGATATGATGATGACTAACATAAAGTTGTATACTTTCGACTGAAAGTCGTGAAATTTGCCCAATTAATTTGCTCCATTTTCTTATGTGAATGTGGTAGCAGTATGTCTGAAAATGACAAGTGATTGAATGTATGAATATGAGTGTGGCAAAATGTTAATGATCATCATTATTGTAATTAAAAGGAAGAACATTATGGGTTCTTAAGATGGTCCTTCAAATGTGAAGGTAATTTTGTCCATCAAAGTGGTATGAAAGGTTATTGGGCACATTGTTTCTTAAGATGGTCCTTCAAATGTTAAGGTAGTTTTTATCCATCAAAGTGGTATGAAAAGATATTGGGCACATTGTTGTTGATGCAACTCAATTTGAAAAGTTTAGTAAATCCTCCATCAAAATAAAGGAATACAAAGTGGTAGTACATTTGGTACATTTGACCTCTTAAAATGATGTTGAGGTGAGTCACATAAATTTGATAATGTCAAAGCATGACAATGAGTTTCTAATAAAAACTTATGGAACATGTACAAATGGTTATGGTCCATTTCTTGAAGAAATGTGATTTGTGTTCGTATGGATAAAAACATATTCATGTATTGTTGGATAAATGTCACATCTCACCTCTACGGGAGGTTTGAGAGATTGAAAAGAAATATTTTGACATAAATAATTATTTGGTCAGATATTTTGAGTACTACACAAATATTGTGGTATGTTTTATTATGAACTATTGGAGGACAAAAGAAAGAAAAATTATTTTCTATAAAGGTTGTGGTCATGACCAAAAATAAATGTTGTTGTGTGGCAACACAAATTTGTCATTGATTGTCAAGAAATAAGTCTTGCATGTAATAATTTTAACCATGACAATAATAATAATTTTCTCCTTGAAGGAGATGGTCACCATAAGAATGGTGTTGTGAAATTTGTGGCAGTACACAAACTTAATTAAGAGTTTCGGAAAAACTAATTTGTTTCTATCCAGAAATAAAAATTGTTCATAATATTGAGTTTGTAGTAAGTCTCAAAAGAAACTTTTTAAGTTTCGGAGAAATTAAAAAAATTATTATATTGAGACTGTAAATTATTGAAAAATTAAATATCTTCAGATTATTACAATCAAAGTGGGTTATAAATATTTACGTATAAAATTACCCATTTTTTTCCGTTGTTTGTTGTATTCAAATATGGACATGATGATGGAATCACATGCAAAAGTAAACTAGAAGTTTACTAGAATAAATATCAGTTGGCATAATCGATTGGCCATTCCGGTTCAAATGTGATGCAAAAAAAAAATGAGAATTCATGTGACTATATGTTTGAAGAAATAAAAGATTCTTCAAGAATTCTCGTATTGCTTGTTCTCGTGATAAAATGATCATTGTACCAGCTAAGGTTGGGATTGTATCCCTTGAAATTATTTGGAACATATAAAAGAGTGAATATGGGCCCGTTCACCTACCATGTGGACCGCTTACTATTAGATTTAATAGATGCATCTATGGTATGGTCACGTGTGCATTTTACAAATTGGTTTTTGTAAGGTTGTTTGCTCAAATTGTTAAATTAAGAGTACAGTTCCAAACTATAAAATTATGTTGATAATACTAGTTGGTTTAGCAGAAATTGTTTGCCTCCAATTATAGCTAGACCATTGATTATGAGAATAAATCTCTCAAATAAAATATGGTATGAGATGAGTTTATTTAACGTGTATGCATCAAGCTAATAGGGTTCTCCCATCACAATTGGTTCAGGGTCAGGAACCAAATAATTTCCATCTAAAAATTTGATGTGTGCACATATGATTTTATTGCTCCACCACGCACAAAGATGGATCCCCAAATGAGGTTGGGGGGAATGTTAGATTTCCTAACATTAGGGGGAGATATGTTTAGTAGTTGAAAATTATGTGTGGGGTAAATTGTCTAGATCCTCGTTAAAAAAAATGTGAACTTGAAGTTCAAGAGATAATTCATTTGCAAATAATTTGCCAGATGTATTTGTTGACCCAATATTTTAATTAAGCTGCAAATGCTCCAATAAATAGTCCTTAAAGGACAGAGTCTATGGTATGCCAGAAGCGTGATAGACCAATCGATTTCAAATGTAAAACTTCTTGAGGAAGGAGAGGAGCAAGTTATCAAAATGATCATGATAATGAGGTAAGTTCCTTGAAAGAGCACTATGACATAACACTTCATAAAACCGGCAAAGGTTCAGGTACCTGAAAATGATGAAAAATGAAGAGATCTCGATAAGTTATGTCGTATTGGAATCGATATCAAAATGACTGTCGACGGTATCTTTGATATGAAGTAGCACTCAATGCTATAAATGATTGCGAGGATCTTAAATTCGAATATGTCATATAGTGTGGATAAATAAATTGTTGACATTATTCAAGTATATTTTGTTTCACTTAGAAAAGTGATGTTGTTGATCTTATAGTTCATGGATCAAAATATAATGTCAGTGTGGTACAAAAGAATCATTGTGCGAAAGTATAACCGTAAGATATAAAGTGTAATTTGTGCCTCGGGGAATAAAGAGTTTTTGCAAAAATCCTGACATTATTAAATGGAGATATATTCTCCAGTAGTAGATGCAATGAGACTTGTTTCAGTCTGGCAATAAATGAAATACTTGAATATGCATAATGAATTATTATTATGTCTAACTAGACGATGAAGATTATATGAAAATCCTTAAAGGATTTAAAAGGTCTTAAAGCAATTCCATTGAGCATTCAATGGTTTTGAGACTGCTTAACACAGAGAAATAATCTTTTTGATCTCATGAAAATGATTTAAAATATCATGTATTAGTGCAATTGGTGCACTTACAGATTGTTGGTTATGCAAATGCTAGAAGATTATTTGATATACATAACAAAAGTTATGTGAAAGGGTTGTCATATTATCATTCAAGTTATGACAAGAAACTAACAAAGCAAGTGACTCAACACATAGAAGATGTGTGATTTTCTTTCAAAAGAAAGGAAGAGCTTCAATAAAATTGAAATGATAAATCCCCGAGTCAGAAATGATTTGATTATGTAGATGCAGAATATTTATTTGATCTGCATAAAGCTCGATCGCAAATGAACTATTATTCACATATGGAGACACAACAATCTTGGAAATTCAAAGAATCACATTAGTAACAACTTCTTCAAATCAAGCGGAAATAATATTGATCTATGAATTAAGTCGGGAGTGTGTTTGATTGGAATCATGATCTATCATATTCAGAAAATATGTGATTTTCTTTTGAACAGGATATTTCAGCCACCAAATACGAAAATAATATATAGCTCAATTGAAGGGAGATTACAATCAAAGGAGATCAGACAAAGCATATTTCACCAAAAGTCTTTTTCACACATAATCTTCAACATAATGGTGAGATTGACGTTCAAAGACCCATTCAAGTGATAAGCTTGTAAAATTATTCACTAAGGATTACCAACATCAATATTTGAGAAGTTGTGATATAAGATTGGAATGCAGCATCTCCGAGATATCAAGTAAAGTTTTTATCAAGGGGAGAAAAATACGCGTTGTACTTTTTTCCTTAACCATGGTTTTATCCCAATTGGATCTTCCTGATAAGGTTTTTAACGAGGCAACATTCAAAGTGTATTAAAAGATATGTGTACTCTTTTTCCTTCACTAGGATCTTTTCCCACAGGGTTTTTTTTTCTAGTAAGGTTTTAACGAGGCATTTTATTTATGGACATCCAAGGGGGAGTATTATAAAATAATATATTGTGGATGTCCACTACATCAAGAAGTTACTCCATTACTTTCCTCCATTATGAAGATAACCATAACCTCCACCTTTATAACCATTATTTTTGTAACCTTTCATTTCCATAACCTCCCCCATTATATTCATGTTAATGTCATGTTTATGACTAACCTTTTGTATGCCTCTATGTTACACTATAAATAGAGGCATAAGGGTTCACATTGTATACACTTGAAGATTTGGCGAACACTTGAAAGAAAAAAAGTTATCTCATACTGTTCCTCTTGTGTTATATTTTTCTTGTCTTCATATTTATATTGTTCTTTTGTTCTTAAGTTTTACAACAAAAATTATGTAAAATAATATAGATCACAATAATTAAGAACTTCAAATATTTAAATATCATATAAAAAATTGAATGGCTCTCCAAATTTCAATTGTATCATATAAATTGAAACAAAAAACGTAGCATGTATTGGGTCCGTGCTGGCACGGGTGCCTATGTCTAGTTATATAAGAGAGAGCTCGCATTGAAGCAGGCACGTCTCCGTCGACGTGCCTGCTTCAGCGTGTTTCAAAAAAGAATTAATTTTTTTTTCTTTTGTTCTATTTTTAATTTAATTAATGTATAATTTTTTCGAAATTATGAATTATGTTTTAGCAATGACTTTTAGTTTTAAATTCAAAACTTCACACTAAAGCAGGCACGTCTTCGTCAACGTGCCTGCCTCAGCGTGTTTCGAAATATTTTTTTAAAAAAAATTAAGTACTTCTTATGTTCAACTTTAATTAGTGTATGATTTTTTTTGAAATGATGGAATATGTTTTAGCTATGACTTTTAGTTTTAAGTTCATAGTCTTTAGGTATTGTTTTATTATTATGAATGTCCGTAATTATTTTTTATATTTTGTAACTACTTTGAGTAAAAACGCAACGATCATGACGAAAAATACTTTACTTATAGATATCTTAATGGACCTCTTCATAATAAATTTGCGCAAACAAAAAGTAATTAACAACTTAAATATCTAAAAATTATATTAAATTTAATTAACTTTCTAAATTCTACCTATATCAAATAAATTAAAATAAAAAAATATTACTCCTTCCATTTCAAATTACTTAAATTGTTGAGGTGTTTCACATTCTTTAAGAAAAGAAGATTAAGACATAAATTAGGCTTAACTTTTCATTTTTACCCTTATTAATTATTATTAAAATTATGATTAAAATAACTAAACATTAATTAATTGTCGGAAAAGGCTCAAAAATACCCCCTAAACTATCCGAATAGCTCATATTTACCCTTAAATTATATTTCGGCTCAAAACTACCCTTTCCGTCATACTATTGAATCAAAAGTACCCTTCTTATTAACTAAAGTTGTTAAATGTCATGTGGATGCCACATGGCATGCCAAGTAAGCGCCACAATTTCATTCATTTCCACATAGACTAATATTTTTAATCTCTAATTTTTCTCCTCATTTCTCCATTTTCATTTAAAACCATTTCACCCACCTCTTTCCCATAGTTTCGCGGCTTGGGTAAGAAAAGCAGCCAACAGCCAGCAACAACCATGCTTTTCAATTGAGCTATTTTCATGTATGCTCAATTGGAGAAGTGAGGGGAAAGGGGTGGATGAAATGGTTTCAAATGGAAGTGGAGAATTGAGGGGGGAAAATAGGGATTAGAAATATTTGTTTATGTGGAAATGAATGAAATTGTGGAGCTTATGTGGCATGTCACGTGGCATTCACATGGCATCCACATGGCATTTAACAGCTTTAATTAATAAGAAATATACTTTTGACCCAATAGTATGACGGGAAGGGTAGTTTTGAGTCGGAATATAGTTTAAGGGTAAATATGAGCTAATTCGAATAGTTTATGGGTATTTTTGAGCCTTTTTCGATTAATAACTAATTTCAATACTAATGAAGAGTAAAATTGGAAAAACATTCTAAAAAAAGTCTTAAAAATTGAACAATTAAATTAATTTGAAAAATGAAAAATATCTCAACAATTCAATTAATATAAAAGGGAGAGAATAAGATATTGGGTCCGCACGGAGACGACGCAAACTGTGTCTGGTAGAAAGAGAGAAGACAGTGGATAATTTGGCCCCACAGAAAGTGAGGATAAAGAAAGAGAAATTCCGTTGCTCTACTCTGTCAATCATCAACTTTGGCCTTATAATTTTTCAGCAAAATATTGCTCCCTAAAACGTGACTTTCAAACACGTTTAATCAATTTATGTAAATCTTAAAATATATTGTACTAATTATTTTTGTTAATTGCAGTAAACAATGTATTATTTAAGTTGAAAATTCGAAACGAAACAAGGTGAAACAGTAGTACACTCACAAGAGAGTGAGGATTTATTGTAGCTTCGAAAAGAGAATTAAGGCCAACATGATCACAGCACACCAACACAAGAGACTGATAATTTATTAACGTAGCTTCAAAATAGAACTAAGTCCACCATCGACAGCCAAATTTTGACCACTTGTATAAGCAGATTCATCAGACGCCAAGAAAAGTGCTGATTGTGCTACATGCATCGTGCTCAACGTAACACCTTTCAAGTTTGCATTTCCATTTATTGCTGCTTCCATTGGAGCCGCATCCAACCCATACGCTTTGCACACCAGGGGAGTCGCTATTCCATAAGGCGACACCCCATTCACCCTTATCCATGTGGACCTAGTTCACGTGCGGCTGCTTTCACAATGCCTACAACTGCATGTTTTGACGCAATGTCGGCTAACGAAGCGGCCCCAGCTACAATACCCTCTAAACTCATGTTACATATAATGGATCCCCGAATTTTCTTATCAACCATAACTCTAGCAGCATGCTTGACCGCTAACGCAGATCCTCGTACATTGATGGCCATCATCTCATCAAAGGCTGTCACGTCCATGTCGAGGACGCTGGAGAAGTACCATTACTAAACATGACGTCAAGAGTACCATATTTCTCTACCGCGTAAGCTACGGTATCCTCGACTTGCTTCTCGTCTGTGACGTCGCAGTGCCGGTAGGTGGCTTTGTCAGTTCCGATGGACTCAACTACTTGGAGACCGAGTTCATCTTGAATATCGGCGACTACAACACGAGCACCATCTTCCACAAACAATCTAGCACTTGCTTCTCCAATGCCACTTGCAGCACCCGTAATTACAGCCACTTTGCCCTCCAACCTACAGGTCCGATGCATATATCACAAAAAAAAAAAAAACATCAAACATTTGATTAAAGCTAAAAATACACATTTTATCACAATTTGAGACAGCTAGCTAATTAATTAACAGAATGAGCATGCAAGAGAAAAGAAAGAAAGAAATTATAACTGTACTAAATAGTAATTAATTAATGTATAGATTAGCATCATTAATTTAAATGAATAATTAATTACCTGAGCTTATTTGCCATTATAAGAGTAGGCAACTTCCTTTGCAGCAACTCAGCTGTATGTCAAATTTACTAATAATATATAGAAGAGGTCTGAAGCACCTGTTATAGTTGTCTTTACCAGCTTACCAATCGAGGCTATTTTTGGTATTTCTTAAATTTTGATACTTTAGTTCTATTATAGTACTTCAATTTTTTTAAGGAAAAAAGTCTCAAATATATTCGAACTTTAATCGAAATTGTTATAATAATATCAAACTTTGGAAAGGATCTTTCACCTCTGCATTATTTAATAGTGTATTTTAAAGGTATATATGTGTCTACGTGGACATCATAAATATTGCATCATTATAAATAGTAATGTGTCCACATGGGCACATATATACTTTTAAAATACACTATTAAATAGTGCAGGGGGTAAAAGGTCCTAAATAAAGTTTGGTATCATAACATCAATTTCGGCCAAAATTGGAGTATTTTTTAGATTATTTTCCCATTTTTTAAAGAACGTACCTTCAACAAAGTTATTTGTTATACTAGTGAATTTGTCCGTATTTCGCACGGTTATGAAAGATGATAAGATATCAATATATATTTATTGAGACATATAATTATTTTTATAGAGAAAAATGTTTGGTTAATTGTTAGATGACCTTCAACAAAGTTATATGTTATTTTGAACCAGAAAAAAATATAAGCTTACGACAACAAAGAAAATTATAAATACAAAACAAAGAGAAATCATAAAGAGAACTACAAAAAAAAATGCAACATTATTCTTATAATCTTAATCATTAAAAAATAAAAAGGAAAAATACGAAATCAATACACAATAATCTTTCGAGCTCTTGTTGACATCAATTCCCACAAACCGATCACCATTCAATAGCATTCATTTTATTCTTCAAATCAAACTAAAATATGAATAAAATAAGTGTCGAAAACATAATAATTTAAAAGGCTAATATGATCATTTCTCCAAATTTTTACAGTGTTTCAATTATAGGACTATAATAAGAATAACAAATAATGTCATGAATACGACTATTAATTATTTTAAAGGTCATGATAATAAAAATATAAAAATAACGAAAATAACGACCATTAAATTTGCATTAAAAATATGCAAGAATGATTAATTGATATATTTATTATTTTATGATAAAAATTAGAAAATTGTAAAAATAAAATAAATAAATAAATAGAATTCTCAACCAAAGATTATACTCAGTAAAGATGAAAAACTCAAGAGAATCGAAGCATTAATGGGTGGATTTTACTGTTATTTAAAATTTGTAGTGAAGAATTTGTAATTGAAAACTCATGGGGAAAAATGATTTCGCATTGCACTTTGAGGCTTGTTATCATTCAATTGTTATCTATATAATATTATTATTTTATTATAAAAAATAATTTAATTCTCATCTACTTAAATCACATAACACAAATTTAACCGTACTTCTTTTAACAATAGAGAATACCTTTTTAGTAGAAGTTTGATTATGCGATTTTATATTGATTTCATCTCATAATCTCATAATTTCATATTATGAGATGTAATTTAAAATTCTTCAAAAATTATGATTTGAAAAAATTTAAATCATGATTGAGTTTTTCAAATACAAAAATTGATCCACAAATTTATATTATATATATATAAAACATATGTAGATAAAATTTATAATTCATATCATTACTTTTTAAATCGTTTATATCTCATATAAACGATTATTCTCGCCAATATTTTTATTTCAAATCAATTTTAAATTCACCAATTTTATCAAATTTATTACTACTTTATTCAAAGAAATGTTTAATAAAAAATAAATTTTCATCATTATATTAAGTAGACAAGACTAACAATGTGACATTAATTGAAAAAAAACAATTTTCTTAATAGCTAACAACTTAGAACACTACGGCCACTTATGTTCAATTTTATTTATAAAATTAAGGTTTGATCAATCAGTGTAGTATTTTATTTAAAATATTTTTGCGATAGTATATTATGCGATTTTATAATTTTTTACTTATTTAGTAAGATTATATAAAAAGTTGAGATAATTTTAATAATTTTATAACTTATGAGAGATTTTATGTTTATGAGAAAACATATAATATAAAAAATCCAAATTGCATGTTCAAATAAAACTTTAATTTCATCTCATAATTCCATATTATAATTTTATATTATGATTTCATATTGCATGATCAAACCGCCCTAATATATCCAATTAAATTACGTTAGTCAGATTAGTTTTTACTCAAATCAAATAGACATATGTAAAGTAGATGTAATTTCTCCCTTCTGGTGTTTCGTCATCAAATGGCCGTATACTGGCTCTCTGCTGTGTCCTTTTTTTTTTTTTTTTCAAAGCATCTTTCACATACCAAACATAAAAATTATATTTATATGTTATAGTTATATTTTATATAATTGCGTTCCATTAAAAAATTTATATTTGTTATAGCTATTAATTTATATATTTCGGTATGTATATACATAAAAAATATGTATTTGGGTCTATTTGTATATTTCGGTATACAAATGGGTCCTGCATTTATATATTTCAGTATGCAAATGGGTCCTACATTTGTATATTTTGGTATGTTTGTATATTTCGGTATACAGATAAGTCGTGCATTTATATATTTCGGTATACAAATGGGTCCTGCATTTGTATATTTCGATCTATTTGTATATTTCAGTATACAAATGGGTCATGCATTTGTATATTTAGGTCTATTTGTATATTTCGGTATACAAATGGGATAGCAAAAAACATGAAATGTTTGCCACGAATTACAAATAAAAGAAACTATGACTATGACATTTAATTTGAATTAATAATTTGTTATTTCATACAATTTTTCCTGATGTCCAATGTTTAATATTTATATTAAAATTTGATTAGTTTAAATTCATGCCACATAAAATTTCATTGAAGAGAAAATACTTTTTATTAAAAAAATTATATTTAAAATTTAAATTCAAAACTTCTACTCTCTTTGTTCCTTTTTATACGTCATTCTTACTATAAATAATTGATCTATAATACTTGTCATTTTATAAAATCAAATAATCAATGCATAAATTATAATATTTTTCTTGTTTTACTCTTATGAGTTATTAACCTTAAAAATATATATTTGACCAACATAGAAAAATTAAGTGAATAATTTATGTTGATTGGTCAAATTAATTAATCAAAATAAATTAATTTATATTTATTAATTGAAAAGTTGATTTCAAAAAAATTAAACAAAAATAAAATACTAGTAAATTTGCTAAATTTCTTAATGCGCGTGAAATAAAAAATATGGAACCAGAGTAATTAAGAAAAGAAGAATCCCGTGATTGCGCTACATGTTTTGATGGTGCTCTTTTCAGTGTGTCGTTCACATTCTGAACTTTCCTGCAGAACCACTTTAATTGCCACTGCAAGATTGAAAGTTGCGCCATAGAGAGACAGTGTTGCCTATGCGGCCAAATTCCCATTTAATAATTATATTAAATCATTCATTTTATTTTACTTGACTTTAATAAGTACTCCCATTGCATTTTATATAAGTTAATTTTACTTGGAATATAAAAAAGAAAGAAAGATTTTCATAATATAAAAATGTAAGTGTTTTGATAAAATATTTAAGGTCTATCTTTAATTGAGTCATAATGTAGAAATGTTTAGTGCAGTTAATTAGGATCAACACTTTTAAAGTATTTTAAGTTTTGATTTTTTTATTAAAATATTTTTGAATTGTATTTCAAAAATTATTTAATACGTAATTTAAATTTATCTAAACATGTCAAATTTATAAAATTACTTAATTAGAGATAATATAAATAACAAATATAAATTCATTCACAAGTTATTCATCGTCATAATAGGAGCACAAGACTATAACATTAACGAGTGAGTACTCTCTTGGATTGTTGTTAATTAGAGTCGTCACTTAATTATTTAAATATTTTAATTTAATAAATATAATAATTAATAAATATGTAAAACTTCAGCATTGATGTGTAACTCTCTTGGGTAGATGTTAAATGAGGTTGATACCCGATAATACTTATGAACTATATGATTTTTATGATTTCTATAATGTTTTGATATCTACCATATTTAAAGTTTTTTGAGGTATGATTGTCGTTATTAACTTTTTTTCAAAATTTATTTTATAAATATATTTAAAGATGTAAGATTTTAAATTTAAAACTCTTAAATATTAGAAATTCTTTCCTTTATTCATTTTCTTATCATTTATATGCGGTTTAAGTGCAAAATTTATATAAGGTGAGATTTTAATAATATTGAATTTTAAATGTCATTAGTTTTTATATTGTTCTATTGATAAAATATTTTGGTAAAATTTTCAAATAGCTTATCGACTTTCTCACGTCCTACTTCTAGAGATGGATAGAAAAAGTTTGAAATGTTTTTTTTAAAAAAAATTATCATCAGAAAAATTATATTATAAATAAAATTGCATAACTTAAATCATAGAAAAAAATGATTAAACTTTTGTGTTGGCAATTTCACTCATTACTTATAACTTGTAATAAAGAATTATATTTTAGATTTCTTTTCTTATAATGTGTTGATATCTACTATATTGAAAGTGTTTTAAATCTTTGATTGTCGTTATTGAAATGTGTTATTAATTATGTTTAAAATTATTTAAATATATTTTAAAACTTTTTAAATATTGTAATTAATAAGATTATTTAATTAGAAGTTATATTAATAATTAAGCAATGATTCACAAGTTATCAAATAGGCATACCAGAAGGATGCGAAACTACAACATTAATACATGATTCTTTTGGGTTGATATTGACCAAGATGAGTACATATATATGAACTATATGATTCTTATAATTTCTATTGTCGTTGAGTGGATAGTATATATCACATTTTAATTTATTTTTTACATATTTCATTATTTTATAAATCTTAAATTTGAATTAAGTGTGAGTAAATTTATTTTGTATTTAATATTATTAATAAGATTATCTTGTAATTTAATTTTTAAACTTTATCTTCTGGAGTAATTTAATTCAAACTTTGATTTCTTTATTGATAATTTTATTTAAAAAAGAAGAAAGAAGATGAAAAAACTATAAACATATTGATATTTGGCCATTCTGAGCCATTCTAAAAGAAATTGAATAACATGCTTCATGAAAGTTATAAAAATATGGGAAATTAGTCCATCCCTATGTATTGAGAAACTTTTTTATTATTGAAAAATAATTAATAAATAAATTTGTAAAATAAAGTAAAAATATTACTGTATAAAAGAATGGCATTGTTCCTTTGTTATTTTACCTTTTTGAACATTTTTACCATTTTAACTTTAATACATTTTAACTAAAAATAAAAAAAAATTAATTTATTTTAAAATAAAAAAAGATATTATAGTTTTAAAATTTTCTGGCCATTATGGCCAAAATTATTCTGGTCAAAACTGAATTTTGCTTACGAGTTCCAAAGTTAATTTCTGCTCTTCACATGCTCTCATAGTTTATGGCGACGTGTCTAGCATGCAAAATTGTACAACTAAAAACAAATTCTCCTCCATCTTATTTGGTATTCATTGACTTCACACATTTTTAAAGCAAATTTTAACAAAAAATAATTTTATTAATAATATTTTAAAATGTTATTTAAATTATTATTATTTTATATAATTACATAATACTAAAGATAGTAGAAGAAAAAATAATATAAATTCTTAATTTATTAAAATAAACAAGTAAATAAATAATATTTTCTCTGTCTCAGTTTATGTAACTTACTTTCATTGTTAGTAGGTTCCACAAAAATGACGGATTCTTATATCAAGTATTTCCTCTGTCCATTTTTATTTGTCCACTATGTTAAAAATAGTTGTTTAATATTACTTGTCTAATTTAGAAAATCAAGAAATAATTTATCTTTTTGTGTCTATTTTATCTTTGTTATAAAATATCTAATATATTTTCAAAGCATTAAATCGATATATAGTATATTATCTCTATTATTTATTGTTTCTTAAGACATATGCCAAATTAATAGTGGACAACTATTATTGAATAAAAAAAATAACAATTTAACTTTAAAATATTTATTTTATACTTAATAAAATAATTTATAGCCATACAATTATTTATCATTTTATTCCATAAATTTTAAAATATCCTACGATTACATTCATCATTCTCCAATAAAGTTATCCATATTTTTTAAAAACATTCAGACCTTGTATAGAATAAAAATCCTACATAAATAAAATTCTTTCTTAAATAATTATATATAAAAACAAATATCAGGTGAAAGAATAATAAACATAAAAAAATAATAGGAGATAATATATAATCAAATATTATTGTTAAATAAAATTTCAAATAACCAGGTCAGTGATCATGTATCGTTGGTATCAGAGCCTAGAAACTTTCATGGTATATATATAATTGATGTGAAGAATTTCGGCATAGATATATTCTCTCTTTTATGGATCAAGAAGATATTAAAAGTACTCGGTTAGAAGAGGTAGATATACCTCAAAACCTTGATTTGTTAAACAAAATGGACTATTTCGAAAGTGAATATAAAAACTATTTATGATTATGGTTGGTTTGATAAAATATCAAATAAACAGTTGATTAAAACAACTGAGCAATCTTTGGCGTTAAACTCGTCAGAACAAACTATTCGTTTATTAAATAAGCGTGATATTGAATTTTATAAATCTCAATATAAATTCTTGCATATTGGCATGGTTCAAATTGCTTTCAAGCCTTTGACTCTTAAAGGGTTACCAGAGACTTTTTTAGCTGCTATTCGTGACGCGAGAAATCTTAACTTTCGACAGTCTTTGATGGGTTCGATAGAATCTACAGTGGCCTATGGCCCAGTTTATTTTAATGCTCAGCCAAATTTGCAGTTATCTTTGACTGTTTCTAATATCTTAGATGCTTTAACTTTGAATGTTAAGACGCATGTTTATAACTATGCAGCTGGTTCCAAATTAATTTGTTTGTCTTATAGAATCTATTTTAAATTACTTGCTACTTTGAATCCTAGATGTAAGTTATATGATACATCTGATCAAACTATTTTGGTAGAAACTAATTTCGCCAGATCTAAGGTCACTACTAGAAGACCTATAAAATGAGAAGAAATTAATTTTCCTACTACTTGGATTCTAGATTCTGTTATACCCCCTGAACAACTGACAGATGTTGTCACCAATTCTGAATATTCTCATATTAGTCAAAATTCCGATGGAAAAATTTGTATGCAGTTTGATGAAAAAAGTATTCCTTATAGTAGACATTCTTTTGCTTCTGATAGAAGACTGACTATTCAACATATTTCTCCGATAGAACCTTGTTATGGTCTAGCTAGAAGTCGAGCTGCTTCATTGCATACTTTATCAACAGTTATATCTGCAGAAAAACAAAAAATTAAAATTGATCCTCGGTTAAACATTGTTCAAACAAATGATAAATCATCTATGTTTCTGATAAGGATATTCCTTATGTATCCGAGATGGATTTTAATCTTAATAATGCTTAATGATGAAAGAACATCAAATTGATTTTAGTCCAGGTTCATTGGCAAGAAAATATATTCAAAACGAATTTTTAAATGAAAAATGGAACCGGTTTAAAACTTGGTTTTTTGACACTTACAGTAGAGAAGATTTAAATAATATTTCTCAAGAATTTTATGAAACTTGTGCATTACATAATCATATTATGTTCTTTGTGCCTTGGCTTATAACCACTTATTTACCTTTATTCATCAACGTTCTTGAACGATCTTACAAAGATGAATAAGGTAATATTATTCAATCCATTTATCCTCTTCAAGCTCCGTTTATTTTACCAAATAATACTAGTATTACTTTTACTGCTTTTCATAAATTTATTGATAATGAGGTGGCCGCAGTAAGTATTAATGAGATTAATCGACTTATTTCTCAAAATAATTATTTGGGTTTGTATGTTAAAGTCATTGGTGAACATATTCGTTCTCTAGATGAGAAGTTAGATAATCTAACTAATCTGATTATTCAAATTGATGACAAGTTAAAATCAGCGAAACAAGTCTTTGAACATGCTTCTACGTCCAAACAGCCTGATGTCCCTATTCAAAGACCTCCTGAGATTCAGGATTTTATTCTTAGACCTCTTCATGATCTTGAAAGCCTTTTAGATAAAAAGTTTTCAGAATTTGGTGCAAGTGCGAAACCAATAAGTCTCGCTGAAGATTTTGCAGATGAAATGGAAGCCACTTTCGATTTCAAGACACAAGTGGAAATGGAAGTTAATAAACTTCACGGTTATCCAAAGAAGAATAGTGGTAATACGTATGCTAGAAAACCTAGTATGCAAACTTACTATTATCCCAGACCAACTCCTCAAGATGTTTTAATAGAGGAAAGAGATTGCAATCAAACTAACACCTCCTATAGTGAAAGCGAGATTTATGAATGGAATCTCGATTGTTTGACTGATAGACAGTTAACTATTTTAGTTCATAGGATGCTTATGTATGTTACCATCTGCAAGAGCGTTTGTAATGACCCGAATTTTATTTTTGAAAATTATTATAAAAAAATTATCGCTTTACCCCTCCCGATAGTTGCCTGAGTCAATTTTGATCAGTGAAGTTGGATTGGAAATTTTAAACTATTCGATAACTATGATTATTTTAATTGACATTTATATAATCAACAATTTATTTATTTAGTTAGTGGTTAATGGATCAATGCCATAATTTTTACTATTTTACCCATATTAAAATAAATTATAGGGTTTATCAATTTTAGTACATAATTATTTCTTTTTAAAAAATAGGGGAGTTAGAAACTTACCTGCGGTGACAACTGCAAAGGACGGAGACGCTTCTCCAGGTAAGCCACACAGAAGTTTCGAATATTTCTTGTAGAATATTTAAGTGTTCATTATTTAATTATATGTTAGTGGGAAAGAAGTGTCAGGTTTGATTTTGCACTTAAATGGAGCAAATTAATTACTCCAGTACAACGTGACCTTTTTAGTTGTTTTTTTTTTGGATCGAAGAGATGGTATTTTGGGTGGTTAGTAATTTTAGTAAATACCATTATATAATATGTATTGATATGTAGAATATTGAACGAATTATTATTAAATATCATTGGGTGAATTAACAGGAAAATATAGGATGCGGTTGACGGCTAGAAATTTGGGTGCTATAAGGGATTGTTGATGATTGGCTAAACATTAGCCATTATTGGATAATGATTACCATTATGGAATTTAGATTAGGAGAAAAGAAGGAATTTCAATTTGGATTCGTCTCGCTGAAATCACAATTTGGTGGAAAATTATTGGTTTTGTTGAATTTTTTTTCTGATTTTGTTGGAATTATGTTTGGAGGAATTAAGACTTAATCCTAGGCTTGAAACTTAGAAATTTAATTATAGAATTGGATGAGTTTTTGGGTCTAGGCTAGACACATAGTAATATGAGGTTGTTATTGTTGAAATCTTATTGTGATTATTTATTTGAATAGATCAAATTGATTTAGACGTTCAACGAAAGGGGAAGACTCAAGTCCCGGAGTAATTGATCGACTATTTCAGGCAAGTGGATTTCTAAACCCTTATTAAGTATATGAAATTCATGTATTTCCTTGTAATATGTGTTTGGGGGGTAATGGAACTTGGTGATGGATTAACTTGTCCACATTGATTAATTCTAATAATGAAAGGGGTAGTAAAAGGCAATGTGATTAATTGTTTGTGTGTGATGTATTGAGAATTGTTGGTGATGGGCAATGGTACGAGTACCGATGTTATAAAGGTAAAAGTTTATTACTATAGAATGCGGATTATAATCCGAGAATGCCAAAGCATATAGGCATTAGCTGATATCTTATTGACTTGATTTATTATATGTGATTGTGTTCTTTATTGAACCGTATACTGGTGATAACTTAAGTGATTACATATCATATTTATATTTGATTGAGATGCATCATCCCTTTTATTGAAATCATATTCTGCACATGCATTGACATGAGATTGAGTATAAGTTGGGCACGTGGAGATCGTTCGTGCTGGGGATGGTGAGATGTTAAGATTATAATTTGGGCACGTGGAGATCGTCCATGCAAAATTTGTTTGATTTATGATAGTGTGTTGAGATCGTCCGCACAGACACGTGGAGATCGTCTGTGTCGGTATATGGACCTCGCGAGTCCCCCATGGGTCATGAACTTTCGATGTATTTCCGAGCAGTATCATGTATATACGGTTGAGAGAGTACTTGGTGTTCTGAGGCATATCATTTCATGGTGTCATATTGCATTGCATCCTATGGCATCCTTCATTCTTGATGATTTTGTGTTTTATTGGTAGTTGGAAAGTACTTGATATTTGATTACCTCTATTTGATGATCTTGATCTTGTGTGTTGCTGATATTGTGAGTGCCCCTTTTTTGTGAAAGTTGTGATTGAGTTTGTTGTTGAGGATATGTAATTGGTTAAAGTGATTGTTGTTGAGCTTGGTGTTATGTACACTGTGAACTGTTAGGTTGGGTTGGTTTTATGCAGGTTGTAATTGTGGAGGTTTGGTTGGTGTGTAAGGAGTACCCGTATTTCATTCCCTTAGCTTGTGTTTAGAAGTTTACTTGCTGAGTACTGTGTGGTTTGGTACTCACCCCTTGCTTCTACAATTTTTTTGTAGGTTACGAGCCTGGATTTTACTTGTCATTCTCTTCTTTTTTTAGGCTTCTTGGAGATTTGTGAGGTAGTTGTTTATCATCTCAGCGGACCTTCTTACTCCTATTTGTGATTTTGTTCTATTCTAGAACAAGGTCATTTGAGACTAGTGTTTTCTTTTGAATCAATTGTAATACTTTAGAGGCTTGTACACGTGACAACCAGATTTTTGGGGGTATTTTTGAGTTGATTATAAAATTTCCGCATCTTATTATAATGGTTGAGTTTTAGGCTGACTTGTCTTGATGGGATAAGACGAGTGTCATCACGTCTATTTTTGGGTCGTGACAACATAGTATCAGAGCCTCAGGTTCATAGGTCTCACGTGTGTACAAGTCAAGTCTAAGTAGAATCTCGAGGATCGGTACGGAGACGTCTGTACTTATCTTCGAGAGGCTATATTGACTTTTAGGAAAAATCTTCGGTTCTTGGATCTCTATCGTGCGTACTTGGTCTGGTTTTGATTCTTATCACCTCATTCCATTCTCTTTCGTGTATAGTGATGACTCGTGCGTGGTTCTTCATGTGAGTAGTTGGTATTATGTATGGCTTAGAGGTTAGATTTGGTTTTAGATGTGATAGATTTATGAAAAGGATATGTGGTCAAATATAGAATGTTAAACGATTTGAATAGATTGAGTTAGGTGGTGACTTGACAAAATATTTTGAGGATATTTGGATGATTAGGTTGAACAGTGGTTTAAGGGACTTCATGAGCGTCTAATATTTATTTTTTTGGGCTAGTCATCTAGTAGTGGGATCAGTACTTGTGTGGTATAGGCAATATCTGGAGTGGTTTGACAATTGGAAGTGGAATGATTAAAAGGATGGCTAGATAGCGAATAGTGTAACCTTGGAAAATATAGTTGGTATAGTTGTCATAATAGGTATGAGTTACTTAGCAAATGATGAGAATGATGTTGCACCAATTATGGTTACAATCTCTTTTGTGGTTTCATAGACTGAGTGCACCAAAGAAGGTCATGATACGACAACTACAATAGTATCGATGCTTACTTGGTTAGAGTTATAGAGTGTGTTACTTTTGATATTGACCTGACCTATGAAAGAATGCATATAGCTTGGGCTAGATATGGAACTGATTTGGTGATATTTTACAGCTATTCGATAGGTAGAAATGTGTGACCTATTTGCATACAATCTTTTCGAGAGGTATGATGTGTTCTAGTGGTGGATTTAATGGACTTTCACGATGTGGTACTAGTGGTACCTGGGAACGAATACGTTGATTGTCAAGTGTGAATACTAACTACTTAAAGTGTTATCAGTTGTATCACATGCTCGTATAGTGAGATTTGATGTTACATTCACATTTGAGAAACCAACTAGGTTGTTGTTGCAGATGTTTGGGGTTAAGCAATGTGTATAAGGAAGATTTTAGTGGTGGATCGTTGATACAATATTAATGTGTTAAGTTGGTAAGTGTATCCTGAGGGTTCAAAATAAGGACCGATGATTTCATCTTAAGGTCCAAGGGAATGGATAGATACTAGAATGACAAGCTTATGGGTAAAGAAAGTCACAAAGAGTATACTTGTGTGAAGGTAATTGAAGATTTTTGTAAGAAAGTGCATATAAGATTGGGTTAGTCCTTTGATTTTTGTTGGTATAACTAGATTTAAGGTGTCGTATTGATGAAAAGGTTGACTTCGTGGTGATGACAAGAGCCAACCGAACATGATGGTAAAGAGAGTTCGTGATGGATTGTGATTGAGATGCAACTATATAATAAGGATTGTTGGTTAAACGAATTTGTATTGTAATGACGACTTACAAGTATTTCAGGTTGTGGTTGGATACTATTTGGTAAGTGGCTTGATTGTATGGAAAGTTATAGGAGGTGCTGAGACACCGCTTGAATAAAATTGAAAGGAGCTAGAGTCATAAATGGAAAGAATTAGTGTAATGTAGTTTAGTCTTTGGAAAGAGGAGATCGAGAACAAAGATATTTACACTTTGAGTGCAAGGACAAAAGATGTAACTTCAGATTGTAGAAAATTGAGTTTAGAGACACAACTTTTTTTTCTTGTGGTTTTGAGTTTGATAATGAGTATGGTTGAATTTTTAGCGAAAGATATGATAAGGTCGATGGAGAGGCGATCAATGATAAACTAAGATACGTGAACTCATAAAAATCTTTAAAGTATGAGCTAATGTTGATAGATAAAAGAATTGGGTTACACAGTTGGATACAAAATTCAAGTTTTTCATTGTGAGTTTAGGTTTGTGGTAGTGTGTTTATGTCAAGGTATGGATTGGTAAGGTAAGAAATGATCGATCACATTGAGTATGAAACATTTGGAAGGACTTAAAAATAATTTGAGTAGTAAATTTGGTTACTTTTGATTGTTATACCATAGGGGGGTTTCACGTAATGTTTTGATTTAGAGGATAAGGTAGAAATATCATGGGTTATTGGTCAAAGGATTAGATTGATAAGCAAGTCAGCAAAGGAGAAAGAGTCTGGTGTATTGAAGAGTTCAAGATATTTAGAATTTTGCATCATGGGAAGAATTTTAGAAAAGTGAAGAAATAAGACCTCTCATATAGACCCTTGGTTCGAAATTGAAGGTTGTATAAATTTTTGCATGTGTGTTCAGATATGACTATAAGATGTGAATTGATTCGACACACACTTACTAGGGCTTATTAACGACTCTTATGAAGATTTAGTGTTGATTTGGGGGAAGAACAATGATGTGTGGAAGATACTACAAAAAAAATTTGTTGGTTTGAATTGTTCGAATTATGGTAGATGACTTATGGGGACACTACGGTGTGGACCTACAGTTTTACATGATTAATGAGAATTTCGAGATGGTTGAAACTACTTTGTCGTGGGATGATATAGATTGTTATGATGTGTTACATAGGTATTTGATGGTTAGTAGAGGTTATGAGCTTATAGTATACAAAATTATTGGAGTGATCAAGGGTGTCTTTGAGTTTAGGCATGAGGTACATGATGGTGTGAGTGGTAGTTGAAAAAGTGGTATGTGAAAGTTCGCGTGAAGTTGACATTGGGTGTGATACAATTATTTTACCTCGATGGGAAAATATTTTTTAGATTTGAAATTAGTGCTATCAGTCTTGGGTGTAATTCATATTTGTCATGTTATGCTTAAATGGAAAGAGAGGGAGCCATAGTTTGAAAATTTTGGAGGCGATAATCTGTTTGCTAAGAAGACTTTAATACTGGTGATGGTTTGAGAGTAAGGTAAATGGCCGGTGTGGCTATGATGTTCTGTTCGTATTAAGAGTGTTGACCCTAGTAAAGTACTATGAAGAACATATGTGGTTCGATAAAACAAGTAGGTGAGCAATTATAATCGAGACTAGACTGGTGAATGTGGATAGCTAGAAAATTAAAGAGATAGTGTCATATGAATGAAAATGTTTGATATGGGCACTATGAAAGAAGTATCTAGTGTTATTCGACTTTGATTCTGTATATTCTTATGTGACCACCTTCTTCGTATTGGACATTATGATTCACTGTTTATGCTACTCGTATTTTCACATTTATGGGTGAATTCCTAGTGGTTGATCGGGTGTACCAATCCTGCGATGTCCTTTGGGTAGGATAAGATGCTTGGAAAGACTTGGTCATTTTAGATATGACATATTTGATGTTGTCTTGGGGCTATTTAAAGTATACCAGTAGTTTTGCATGTACAACCTTGCTTATGAGAACTTATATAAGAGCTACTATGAAGAGTTACAATTGTCTATGAGTGTTGTTAGAGGTTATATATTTTGAAGTATATCGCTTGTTGGGTGTTTACTTGATCTTATTCTTTTTGGGTTAAATAAGTTTGATTCTCCCTTGATGAGTACCCGGTGTCTAAAGATCAGATTTTATAACTTACGATCGTGAAGAGATTGTGTTGTGAAAAGTAAATCATGATAAGATATGTGATGGTTTGTGCATTATGAGTGTGTGGTGGTTGGTTAAATCTCACTTCTGGTTGTAGCCAGTATCGATTCAGAATGTTATCTTGATTATGTGAGAAAATATTCGTCATGATAGTTGTGTTATGGTCTAATGAGTTTCAATTTAGATTGAGTTCATGAGTTAGTCTTTGGTGTGGTAATCACTCTTGATTTGTAAGTCTGCCAAATTTATATTCGAAAGTTCAATTCTTAGTAGTTGAGCTTGATGAAAATGACCTTAAGGATGAGCTCACTTGGAGAGATAAGCATCGATTCTGAAAATCTTACCTCGTGCATTTGGTAACTTCTGTTATTCTTCCTTCTTCTTCTTTATTTTTGAGAACGAACATGATTTTTAGTGGTGGATAATGTAATGACCCAATTTATTTATTTTGAAAATTATTATAAAAAAATTATCGCTTTACCCCTCCCGATAGTTGCCTGAGTCAATTTTGATCAGTGAAGTTGGGTTGGAAATTTTAAACTATTCGATAACTATGATTATTTTAATTGACAGATATATAATCAATAATTTATTTATTTAGTTAGTGGTTAATGGATCAATGCCATAATTTTTACTACTTAACCCATATTAAAATAAATTATAGGGTTTATCAATTTTAGTACATAATTATTTCTTTTTAAAAAAAAGGGGAGTTTGAAACTTACCTGCGGCGACAACTGCAAAGGACGGAGACGCTTCTCCAGGTAAGCCACACAGAAGTTTAGAATATTGCTTGTAGAATATTTAAGTGTTCATTATTTAATTATATGTTAGTGGGAAAGAAGTGTCAGGTTTGATTTTGCACTTAAATGGAGCAAATTAATTACTCCAGTACAACGTGACCTTTTTAGTTGTTTTTTTTTGGATCGAAGAGATGGTATTTTGGGTGGTTAGTAATTTTAGTAAATACCATTATATAATATGTATTGATATGTAGAATATTGAACGAATTATTATTAAATATCATTGGGTGAATTAACAGGAAAATATAGGATGAGGTTGACGGCTAGAAATTTGGGTGCTATAAGGGATTGTTGATGATTGGCTAAACATTAGCCATTATTGGATAATGATTACCATTATGGAATTTAGATTAGGAGAAAAGAAGGAATTTCAATTTGGATTCGTCTCGCTGAAATCACAATTCGGTGGGAAATTGTTGGTTTTGTTGAATTTTTTTTTGATTTTGTTGGAATTATGTTTGGAGGAATTAAGACTTAATCCTAGGCTTGAAACTTAGAAATTTAATTATAGAATTGGATAAGTTTTTGGGTCTAGGCTAGACACATAGTAATATGAGGTTGTTATTGTTGAAATCTTATTGTGATTATTTATTTGAATAGATCAAATTGATTTAGAAGTTCAACGAAAGGGGAACACTCAAGTCCCGGAGTAATTGATCGACTATTTCAGGCAAGTGGATTTCTAAACTCTTATTAAGTGTATGAAATTCATGTATTTCCTTGTAATATGTGTTTGGGGGTAATGGAACTTGGTGATGGATTAACTTGTCCACATTGATTAATTCTAATAATGAAAGGGGTAGTAAAAGGCAATGTGATTAATTGTTTGTGTGTGATGTATTGAGAATTATTGGTGATGGGCAATGGTACGAGTACCGATGTTATAAAGGGAAAAATTTATTACTATAGAATGCAGATTATAATCCGAGAATGCCAAAGCATATAGGCATTAGCTGATATCTTATTGACTTGATTTATTATATGTGATTGTGTTCTTTATTGAACCGTATACTGGTGATAACTTAAGTGATTACATATCATATTCATATTTGATTGAGATGCATCATCCCTTTTATTGAAATCATATTCTGCACATGCATTGACATGAGATTGAGTATAAGTTGGGCACGTGGAGATCGTCCGTGCTGGGGATGGTGAGATGTTAAGATTATAATTTGGGCACGTGGAGATCGTTCGTGTGAAATTGTTTGATTTATGATAGTGTGTTGAGATCGTCCGCACAGACACGTGGAGATCGTCTGTGTCGGTATATGGACCTCGCGAGTCCCCCATGGGTCATGAACTTTCGATGTATTTCCGAGCAGTATCATGTATATACGGTTGAGAGAGTACTTGGTGTTCTGAGGCATATCATTTCATGGTGTCATATTGCATTGCATCCTATGGCATCCTTCATTCTTGATGATTTTGTGTTTTATTGGTAGTTGGAAAGTACTTGATATTTGATTACCTCTATTTGATGATCTTGATCTTGTGTGTTGCTGATATTGTGAGTGCCCCTTTTTTGTGAAAGTTGTGATTGAGTTTGTTGTTGAGGATATGTAATTGGTTAAAGTGATTGTTGTTGAGCTTGGTGTTATGTACACTGTGAACTGTTAGGTTGGGTTGGTTTTATGCAGGTTGTAATTGTGGAGGTTTGGTTGGTGTGTAAGGAGTACCAGTATTTCATTCCCTTAGCTTGTGTTTAGAAGTTTACTTGCTGAGTACTGTGTGGTTTGGTACTCACCCCTTGCTTCTACAATTTTTTTGTAGGTTACGAGCCTTGGTTTTACTTGTCATTCTCTTCTTTTTTTAGGCTTCTTGGAGATTTGTGAGGTAGTTGTTTATCATCTCAGCGGACCTTCTTACTCCTATTTGTGATTTTGTTCTATTCTAGAACAAGGTCATTTGAGACTAGTGTTTTCTTTTGAATCAATTGTAATACTTTAGAGGCTTGTACACGTGACAACCAGATTTTTGGGGGTATTTTTGAGTTGATTATAAAATTTTCGCATCTTATTGTAATGGTTGAGTTTTAGGCTGACTTGTCTTGGTGGGATAAGACGAGTGTCATCACGTCCATTTTTGGGTCGTGACAGCGTTAATAACACTGACAGGACTATTTGCAAAATGATTATTGCAGGTTTTACGGGTCAATTATGAGGTTGGTGGGATAATTATATGACCCTTGATGTAAAGGCAACAGTCATAAATGCTAAGGCTACAGCCGAAGGAGTTGATAACCTAGGATTTGCTTTAGTTAAAAATAGAGAAGACGTTGTTTATACTTTAGTCTTGACCATCATAGAACATTTTAGTGGTAGATTTACCAATCAATATGAACCCATTAGATCTTTACTAAATGGTCTTAGATGTAGACATTTAGGTGAGTTTAGATGGTATAAAGACACTTATTTAAGTCGGGTAATGGAACTTCCCGAAAATGGCTTAGAATTTTGGGAAAGCCAAATTTATTGATGGTTTATCTTCTTTATTTGCAGAAAGAGTGAAAAAGACTCTTAGAGATCCGCAAGGAATTATTCCCTATAGTAATTTTACCCATGGAAAGCTTATTGGGGCTTGTACGCAAGAAGACATAAATTTGTGCAATGAGTTAAAACTTTCAAGACAGCTAAAGATGAATAAGCTTAGAGAAAAGTCTCAATTGGGAGATTTTTGTACTCAGTTCGGTTTACCAGATGCTTCTAAAGGTACCAACCGAGAAACTTCTAAATCAGAATCTCATAGATCTCATCATAAGAAAAGAAGATCTAGGAGAAGGACTAGAGAAGAAAGAGATGAGCGTAGGGCTCATCATAAATCTCATAGATTTACCAAGAATAGGTCAAGGCGAGATCTTGATAAGATTAAGTGTTATAAATGTGGAAAATTTTGGCATATAGCTCCAAATTGTAAGCTAGAAAAGCTTAAGACTCTAGATCTTGATGATATTCAAGAGAAGATTTATAGTTTTCTATATACTTCTGGTTCCGAATCAGATTATGATGATTCTGAAGCAAGTTATGCAACAGAGGATGAGCAACCTGAGTCTTCTAAGGTTCATCAAGATTCGAATGATGCTTGCAAATGTCATGGTGATATTTGTCACTGCGAACATTATGAATTCTACAAGCTGCAATCTCAGTTCGAAGACATGAATATGTTCACTATCACTGCAGACAATGTGATAGAACTTCTAAAAGAAGTTACCGATTATACTCTTCGTGAAAAGATAATTCAATTGGCTGCTAGTAAAACTAGCTCTTCAACTAGTATTCCTAGTGATAAAAAGGTTAAAGATGAATTTAATTATTCTGCTCCTTACTCCTTGTCTGAAGTTCATAATATACTCTCTTATAAACAAACCATGGTTATTCGTGATACCTCTTTTGATGATTTAAAAGGAGAAATTGAACATTTGAAGGAAGAAATTAAATTTCTTAAACAAAATTATATTATTTATGATCACCATCTTACTCAGATTGAGTCTGCTAATAGCAAAGGAAAAATAAGGTTGATGAATCTACTGCTGAAGAAAATACTCTTGCCAACACTTTGAATATTGATCCGAAACAAAATATGTTTTTAGGAATGATGCAAATTGTTACAGCTTATATATGGTATGTTAAATGTACTATATTAATTGATAATACTTTTTCTATAACTAACATTTCTATGATTGATAGTGGCGCTGATGTGAGTTGCATTCAAGAAGGTCTAGTACCTACTAAATATTTTGAAAAAACAACTCAAATGGTTAAATCTGCATCTGGTCGTGCTTGAGATATAAAGTATAAATTATCTAATACTCGTATTTTCCAGAATAAAGTTTGTATTCCTCATTCTTTTTCTTAGTAAAAAATCAGTTATACCCTCCTATTATTCTATGAACTCCTTTTATAAATGCAATTTATCTTTTTACTAATATAAATGCTAAATGATTTTCTGCTACTTATAAAAATTAAGATATTAGTTATACTTTTATCACCGAGCCTATTTCTAGAGATATTAATGTTCTAATTGAAATGAAACAAAAGCATGTTGATTATTTATAACTTGAAATATTTAGTATGAATATATTCGATACTTTAAAATCTGCTAAAGTACAGGAGAAGATTAAACTCATTTCTGAAAAAATGACCATTGATATTTATGCTGATCATCCTAGTGCCTTTTGGAATCAGAAAAAGCATATTGTAACTCTTCCATATGAAGATGATTTCTCTAAGGAAAATATCCCTACCAAATCACGTCCTAGTCAGTTGAATATCGAATTGGTTGAATTCTGCAAAAAGGAAATTGATAATTTATTACAAAAAGGTTTGATAAAGCCTTCCAAATCACCATGGTCGTGTACTGCTTTTTATGTTAATAACGCAGCAGAAAAAGAATGAGGTGTTCCCAGGTTAGTTATAAATTATAAACCTTTAAATAAATTTTTAAAATGGATTAGATATCCTATTCCAAATAAAAGAGATTTATTAACCAGATTATATGATGCTAATATCTTTTCAAAATTTGATTTAAAATCTGGATATTGGCAAAATATTTAGAGACCATTCATATAGAACGTCATTTAATGTTCCGTTTGGACAGTGCGAATGGAATGTAATGCCTTTTGGGTTAAAAAATGCCCCCTCAGAATTTCAAAAGGTAATGAATGATATTTTTAATCCCTATTTGGATTTCATCATAGTTTATATTGATGATATTTTGGTATACTCAAAGACTCTTGAAATGCATACTAAGCATTTAGACACTTTTAAGAAAATAGTTATTCAAAATGGTTTGGTCATAACTAAACCTAAAATGAGTATTTTTCAAACAGAAGTTAGATTTTTGGGTCATTTGATTTGTCAAGGAAAAATGACTTATATTCAGCGCTATATTGAATTCGCATCGAAATTCCCTAATATTATTACAGATACGACGCAATTGCAGCGGTTTCTGAAAAGTTTAAACTACATTTTCCCATTCTACAAGAATTTGTCTCGAGATTTAGCTCTGTTATATGACAGGCTAAAAAAGGATCATAAGAAGCCTTGGACTAATAGTCTCACAAATCTTGTAAAGACTATTAAAGAAAGAGTTAAATCTTTACCTTGTTTAACCCTTGCTAATCCTGCTTGGCCAAAGATTATAGAGACGGATGCGTCTAATATTGGGTATGAAGGTATATTGAAACAAATTAATCCGCATGATAAAAATGAATATCTTATTCGATTTCATTTAGGAAAATGGATCGATGCTCAGAAAAAATATGCGACGGTAGCTCATGAAATGTTAACTATCGTTAAGTGCGTATTAAAATTTCAAGATGATTTATATAATCAAAAATTCTTGATAAAAACTGATGCTCAGTCAATCAAGTATATGTTTGATAAAGATTTTAAACATGATGCGTCTAAGTTAATATTTGCCAGATGGCAGGCACAATTAGCCCCTTTTGATTTCGAAATTCATTATAAAAAGGGAAGTGATAATTCCCTCTCAGACTTCTTATCAAGAGAATATCTTTCTTATGATGGGTTTTCTTGACTTCTTTCCTGATAAAGATTTGGTTATGATTTTGAAGGCAGTTCCTCTTAATAGAGATTTAAATGAACTTATATTATGGAGAATTATAGACGGAATGGTGATAGATATCGTCAATGATTACATGATTGAACAAGAGCTTTATGAAAGATTTTATTGTAATGAAGTTTATAACCTCTTGAATGATTAAAAGTATAACCTCTTGAATGATTAAAAATATAACCTCTTGAATGATTAAAACTAAATGCTATGTTTGCAGGATGGATCCTCCTTGGATAACCAAGGCTAGAGGAAAAGACAGTTATACTCGCGGAAGGGGAAGATCATCCCCAAGTTCATCAAGATCATCATACGGATCTTCATCATCTAGTACTCCAATTATACAAAAAGGAGGAATGAGTTTATATAACTTAAACTCTAGAGCACAAGAAAAAGCTTCATCATCAATACATCTGGAAGACATTCCAGAAAGTGATCCATTATATGCTAAACTACAGGAGTTTCTAACTCAAAAGCAAGGTGATTCTTTTGCTTCAATCGCCAAAGAAGAAGTTGATGATATCAAAACATATGAAAAGGTAGAGAAAAAAGAAATGATATTTCTCTTAGAAAACTCTGACATACAGAGAAAAGAAGAACCTTGGAAGTTATTCCAGAGGTATTTAGTTAATGGGCTTTATTTTCTGGGTGAGTCATACAAAATTCGGAAATATTATGAGACTCTGCCGATAAGCACAAGTATTGAATTTCAACATTTTTCAGGATATAATACAAGTGAGAATGTTTATAACTTCTCTAAAATGATTATAAAACGCGTCATTCATATTGAAGATTGGGGTATTTCCTCAATGACTGAAAGACAATTCAGTCTGAACAAAGTCATGGTAAGCTTTACCTATTGGGATTATATTCAGGCATTTAATAAAGTCCTCTGTTATAACAATGAGAGACATAAACATACTTGGTTTATAAAAGTATGTGCCAAGATATTTGCTAACCCTATACCAAATTGGTTTTTAAACTGGTGGTCATACCACGGGCCAACCATAAAAATATTGCCCGAACCATTTCTCAAGTTATACATAGAATGTGTCAAGATTTCCCCAGATCTCAACAAGTTATATCATCAAGAACATATTTGTTATTTTCAACAAATTGAACAGATTTTTTTTTTTATAGAATTCTCTGTTCCATGGATTCATAAATGGGTTCCGGAAGTAGATTTCACTGAGGAACAAATCCCTTGTCTATACAGAACTTATTATAATAATTTTTGGGACAAGTTGATGAAGAAAAATCCTCAAACAAAGTCTATATACGGACAAGAACTGCTGGATTTAATAACAAAAACCATACACGATTATAAATCGATTCCTAATAAAGGAATTATGACTGATGACTCAACCTCCGTAAAACATATGGCTAGAAAAATGTCTAATCATGATGAAGGAGAACAAAATGAAATGATTATGAAGTATCTAGAAAAAGTAAAGAAAAAGATTCTTCTAAATGTAAGTCATTACGCAAAATCAGATTCATTAATGCGTAGTGAAACAAGTGAAGATATGCACGAAGCTCAACCATATGAAGAAGAAAGTCCAGTAAATGCACTAAAGAAAGCCAAAGATTTTTTGGCAAAACTAAAGGACAAGATGTAGCAGTGTTAAACTTTTCTGGAACAGTAAAACGCTCGGACTACTATAGCAACACTGTAGCTCAACAGTAAATACACTATTACCAGGACCCAGATAGGGGCCCAGTATCCTGTACAAAGATGCTTTCTTTTTCGATAAATAAGTTTGTTTTTCTTTAATTAGGGAGTAGGTTTTAGAAACCTTCTCTTTCGTTTTGCAGTCTCTCTCTTTCTTGTAAAATTTTCTTACTAAGTTTTGTAAGCTTGCCGGATTTTGGCCGGAATAATAAAGTGTGCAGTTTGGTAGCAACAAGATACTTTCTTTTCTCTTTCTTCCTGTCTTTTACTTTTATAAATTCTCCGATCTAAGCCGTGACTATGTCCGGCTAAAAAATTATATCTATGCCGGATAACTAACTTCTCTTTTATATAGACCATGAACGGATCTAAGTTTTATTTAAATATAGAAGAATTTTAGTATGGCTTCTCAACTTGGTTCTGAGATTGAGGTACAGTCGGATCTAGTACTACTTTTATTGGCTTTGTCTTTGTGACTCCGTCTGATGAGCCGTGGTTTTTAGCCCGAAAAAGAGTTTGATAAGTAGGGCGCCTGATACCCGGTTAGAACTATCAGACACATGGGCTCAATAAAAATATGTATTAGCTTCTTGACATGCCATTTGCTTGAGTAAAATAATTAAACCATGCAGTCTGAGAAACTATGTTAAAATTCTTGTGTATTTCGATTCTTATGTAGTTGGACTACCTCTAATAATATTGACTTGCTTTCTCTATGACTGGGCGGACCATCGTCAGGTCAGTGATCCTGTATCGTTGGTATCAGAGCCTAAAAACTTTCATGGTATATATATAATTGATGTGAAGAATTGAGTTGTATTATAAAAGTGTTTAATGTATTAATTATTCATATGCAAAGAATATGATATTAAATCTCATAATTTATTTATTTTTGTGATTTTTAAAAAAAGTTTTACATTAGTAAAGCTTCACGAATCATGCACTAATTTTTTTTTTATGTAATTTCATTTTATTTTTGTCATTTTAAAGATAAGATTTAACCAATTTAAGTGCATAAAATAAAATAATATTTTCACCACTTTTTTCTTATATGTATAAAGAGACCATGAAAGAAAATTTTATATTATAAAAAGGAGAAGAAGAAGTAAATTGGCAAAGAAAAAAAGAAGAGTAAAGAATTTTAAAAAGAATGAAATTATTAAATGCTTTAATAAGTGGGACCAAAGAGTTCATGTGGTTAAAATAATAAATGCATCCTACAATTTTACTTATTTTATTTTGGAAAGACTTTTAACTTTATTTTGAAAAGAAAAGAATATTTACATGTTTCTCACCAAATTCTAGCCAAAACTTTCTGGCAGTTTAGCGGCTCTCTGTCCGTAGCTACTTGTTCATTTTTTTCTTTTTTACTTGTAGCTTTTGACAAATCAAGAAAGGATAAATTTTCTTTATCTATTATATTCTTAATTAATTAATTTTGAAAAAATGTAGAACTTCTTGAAAATTTTAAATTTTTAATTCATCCATATCATAATTAATAAGGGTGAAATGGTAAAGTCATTATGACAATCATTATTTTTTTAATAGGTGTGTCAATTCAAAAGTGAACAAATAATTAGAGATAAAGGGAGTATGAGTTCAATATTTTAATCTTTTGAATTTTAAATTAATACTCTCTCTTATTTATATTAAAAAAACAACTCACTTTTTAGTCAATTTTAAAAACTGGCATATTTTTATGTTTAATTAATTTAATTTAAATGAATTATAATTATATAAATATTTATAATTTATTTTAGACCACAAGTTTTCAATAAAAATTATATTTTTTAAAAATTTTATGTCAACTCAAATTACATCAAATAAATTAAAACGGGGGAATAATATTTATATATTTAATTAATTTTCAAAAATAAATACACAGTTTAAATCTCATTTATTAATATATTAATATTAAGTAGAAACACGTAAATTATATTTTGGCTCCATTCCGCAGCACGACAACTTTAACTTTTATCGACTTATTGTTAGCTTGTACCATTTTAATTTAATACGAAGTTTAAAAAAATAAAATAAATTTTTTGAATCTTATGATCTTAAATTAAAGTAGATAAAATATAATATAATATAATGTCATTTAATCTTATAATTTTATACCTGCCATATAAAAAATTAGAATGAAAAAAATTGACGAAAAAAGGGATTATTTTTTCAAAATGTCTTTTTTTTTAAAATAAAAAAGATAAACTACTCTAGAATGCAGAGAATACTTAATTAAGGCCGTCAAAGAAAAAAGAAAACTTTATTGTGGCTCCTGGATTCGCAAAACCATTGAAACTTTACCCTCAGAAACCGTTTGTCATGACTTTATGGTATTTCCAGACTGCCCATGAGCATTGACGTTTTTGTTGTGAATAATAAGGGAAGCATTGACATTTTTGTTTCGTTCTTAAATAGAAGTCTTAAGTTCGAGTTTTGAGTATAGAGAAAATCATGTTGGAATTGCCATCTCCAAATGGATCATGCAGTGTGCGATTCAAATTTAATTCGAGCTCCAAAATAAGTTTCAAACACCGGATAGAAAAGCCAAAAAAATGAAAAATAATGTAAAATTGATCCAGCTAATATTACAATATATATATATATAGTAAGAATCATTATTCTGGGGTTTTCTATCTACATTCTTCGACATTTTATATATGAATCTATCGCACATGTACAAATTGTAATACATAATTAAATTTCTATATAGCTATTTCGATATCATTCAATGATTGAATAGAAATGATGGGTCGGTGGATTAGTTTTTAGTTAATTTAATTAATTAGGTCTTTATTTTCAAATAGACAAATAAACTCAATTTTTTTATGCTAGATTTTTATTATATTATTTAATACGTAATTTATATTTATTTAAACATGTCAAATTTATAAAATTACTTAATTAGAGATAATGTTAATAACAAATATAAATTCATTCGCAAGTTATTCATCGTCATAACAGGAGCACAAGACTACAACATTAACGATTGAGTACTCTCTTGGATTGCTGTTAATTAGAGTTGTCACTTAATTGTTTAAATATTTAATTTAATCTTTCTAAAATGTAATAATTAATAAATATACAACGAACAATCACAACACAGTAAGCACACATATACCGAAAACAATTCAGTTATCATTTCAGAGCAACATACAGTCTTCCATTATCAATGACAAGTAGACATAAACAAAATAATCACAAGTAGTTCTCTCATGAAACCCATACTCAAACTGTTAGTGTGTCGGAACGTGACACCCGATCCAATAGATGTGTCAGAACGTGACACCCGATTCAATATATGCATCGGGACATGACACTCGATCCAATATATGTGTCGAAATGTGACACTCAATCCAGTCAGCACAACCACAATCACAATCACACCCATAATGAACAATACGCATAGTCATACAATTAAATAATGGGTTCATGGCGTGTAATCAATCATATAAATATACTCATTGCATTAGATTCAGTTTACAATCCTTATTCTCATGCATGCATGCATACAACAAAGCAATTACCGGCATATATCACACAAACATGAAATCAAACCATCACCTACCTCGAAACCAAGCTTGAATCTTCCTAAGACACTTGAGCTTTCCCTTTTCAGAGTCTTTCTATTTGTTATTGGTCTACCAACGAGTAATTTAACGCAAGGATCAATAAACAAGGTCTAATTTACCCGGATTATAACAATCTTAATAACTCAAGACCAAGCCCATGATCCTAATGAGCAACTAGGGATTTTTCCCACCATCAACTTCAGGCCAAAACCCTCCCCCGATGATAATTGCCCACGAATCTAAGTTCTACGGATCCAAAAATGGATTAGGGGAGTAAAATCCTTACCTTAATCACCAAAAGTCATGGAAAACTGTCAAGAAATTGCCCTAGGTCGTCTCCTATCTCTTAAGAATGAAGTTTGCAGAAAATAACGAAATTACGGTTTTTCCCGACTTAGTTTGCGACTGGCCCGCTACGACGGACCTCAACCCACCACAACGGCCCCCTAGGCGGGAATAATCCCGCCCCGGCGGCTTACACAGAGACAGAAGCTCGGAATTTGAGTTTCAAGCCCCCATTTCACAACAGACTATCAAACCAGGACGTTCTAAAACTACCTTTTCACGCCAAGATCAGTTTCGGGAGTTCTACTCGCCCCGAATTTGATTCCGTAAAGCCATACATGCTCCTTAACGTCTTGGCTATCTACTCATGTGATCAAATTCATAATTAGATCCCTTATTCATTATCAGATTTCCCTAGACCATTCCTGACTCAGATTTCATCCAAATCTGGACTAGGCTAAAATTTTCCAAGTCACTACTCAAAAGGTTCTGGCCCAAATTCTTTCCCCATTGGCTTTTTCGTAACGCCGGGAACAAGTCGCTAAAGTTTCTGGAAAAGTTGACAAGCCTAGATATTTCAAACAAGATGATAATTCTCTAGGTATGAAATTGAAAATGTTGCAAGAAGATGTTGAAAAAGATGAAACAGAACTTGGGAAAATGTACTCTTCTTTGTTTTGGTTTGTTGTTGTATTGTAGTTATAGCTATAAGTTATTGGTTCAGAGTGATATGTATGAAAGAAGGTTCAATGAAGTTACCTTAGATTCTTGATGTTTATAAAATCAATGTTGGTGTAGTGTAGCATTGTTTGTGTTGTAATCAATTAGGTATTGCCTTTTTTGTAATGAACTTTGTCTTCATCTTAGTCTCTTAATATGATGTAATTTGCTTGTTTGTGCATTTTATTTTTTGAGATCTCTTCTTTTGTTTTAGATCTAGACATGAAATAAGCATAGTCTTAACTGCATAATATATACACTAGAAATCAAAGTTTATTAACCATCAATAACTAAAAATTTAAAAGTTTATAACTTCATAATATAAATATTAAATGACAGATACAACTGCATAATTATACAAATAATACAGTCACAATCACATAATTATTTCAAAAACAAACATAGATCAAACTAATGTAATTACAATTATATAATTATTTTAAAATAAACATAAATCAAACTAATGCAGTAACAACTGCATAATTGCTTCAAAAATAAGCATAGATCAAACTAATGCAGTCATAACGACATAATTGTTTAAAACACGTAGATCAAATTAGTGCATTTATAATTGCATAATTGTTCCAAAATAGACAAAATAGGGAAATCATTCTCTTTTTCATGTATTTCAAAGTTGTTGAGCTTGCTTGGCTCAAATGATTTATTTCAGCAGCATTATTAGACTTTATTCTCATTCATTTGTCATTTCTTGAAGACCATGTTGAGTTACAACAATCTTTCTTTTCATATTAAACCTGATCATTGTTTATGATGCCCAAAATTTTCAATCACTATAGAGGACTTCATAGGCATTCCATGCTAGATTCACAGAAATATATTGTCTTCTTGATAATTTAAATTGAAAAGTACGTAAAATAATTAAGACAACTTACGTTGTGGATTGTAAAATCACTTTGTGTATGTAGATTCTTTTTTTTAATTATTAACTGGATAATACTATTAGCAAAGAAGCTTAAGTATCATTACAATATAAGGGAATAGTATTATTCCCTGTGTATGTATATATTGTAGCATTGGTTGCTATCAAATTACTATTATGAGTCAAAATTTCCCTTGATTCTCATTCCAACCATTCTTGGTCTTTTAAAATGTGTCCCTTTTCCTCTTCCAATGACACCCAAAACATTAGAAAAATATTAAGCCCTCTTCCCCTTTCAGTGGCACCAGAAACATTAGCAACAACACAAGTTCCTCTTTCCCTTTCAATGGTAGCTGAAACATTAACTACAACATTAGTCCTTCTCCCTTTCCAGTTGCACTAGGAACATTAACAGCTACTGGAAGTGTGTTTATCAATGAATACAATTGTATTAACAAATATAATTAATATCTGAATACAATTTGTATCAACGAATAAATTGTATCAACGAATACAATCATATCAATATTGTATCAAGTTCAAGTGTATAACGAATTACAATTTCAATCACAATTATATTCTGTAATAATTGTATGTACGTATATTCATATGTATTTGTATGTATCTGTTTCCATGTGTTTTTGTTGCCTTATATAGTTGTATTTTGTATCACTCAAAGATAGTATTTAGTTATTGCCATGTGTATTTGTATTCATCTATTGTCATGTCTGTTTGTATTTGTATTTGTATTTGTTGTATATTTGTATTCCTTTGTTGCCATATATATTTGTATTTTGTATCACTGAAGCGGATCTGTATAATTGAAATATATCATTTGTATTTGTTTAATTTGTTGTTAACATTTATATTTATATTATTGACGTTTATCATTTGTATTTGTATTGAGAGAAAAAGAAATAGGCAAGAGCGAGGAGATAGAGAAGGGAGAGGTGAGAGAGATGATAGAGAAAAAGGAGAAAGGCGAGCAAGAGTGCAGAAATGCAAGGAAGAGAGGAAAAGAGAAGAAAGAGTTATGCTATAAAAACTTAGCTATAACAACAAATTATATGGTGTATTGTAAATACAAATGTTAAAGTACCAAATTTTCCTTAGTGTAAATTTCATATATGACATATATTATAGTACTATTTTCAAGCTATAACAGTAGATTTAGACTTTCAAGCTATAACATTAAAAATTTCAGGTTATAACAAATTCACAAAAAAAAAAAATGTTTTTATTAATTGGAAAAAACTTAAAAAATAAATAAAAAGATAAATGAAAATTAAAAAAAAAACTGAATTAGAAATAATAAAGTAAAAAAATAAAATTGTGGCCTATAATTTAATTTGAACTTATTGTAAATAATTAATGATTAGCATGAAATAAGGGATCCAAACAAATTAACAATATTTTTTATCCTTAATTCACTCAAAATCAGTTAAAATAAAATAAAAAATCAGATCATATCCTTTTTTTCTTCAATGTTTCTCTCTCTTAATTTTTCAGCCTAAAAAATTACCATAATCGAGTAATTGAAGGTTTTTTTCATTGAAAAAAATTGATTTTATTGAGATGGACAATTACGTATCAATTCTAATTAAACATGGTGGAAGATGGGATCCTTCGGGTTAGTATTTATTATTGTTTAGTGTTTGTTTTTAAATTACATTGAAATAAAAAAAAATTATTAAATAGTAAATCGTCCCTATGTTTAAGATGATATCATTACTTGTTAACTGTTGTGAAATGTATAATATTAGTGATTTTCTGTTTTTGTGATTGTTTTGTGTATTTTTTTTCTTAAAGTATAAAGTAATTGTATATTTATGAATGAATTTAATAGAATTATTGGAAATAAACTTGTAAGAAAATGTGTTTCGTAAGATGTAAAAAAAGTTATTTGGATTTTGACGAATTGTATAACAAGTGTTTTAAGTTGGTATTAAATTATAAATTTTAGTGTGTTATATTAGATGTTGTCATTTCTGAAGTAATTAGTGAGTTAGAAATGAATTATTTGGTATGATAAGATATAAATATTTGTAATGTATGATTATTTGTTGTATGAAATGTGTATTAAGTGAGTTTGAAAGTTGTTATGAAATAAGTTATCTTAATAATATATGTATGAAATGTATATTGAGAAAGTATGAAATTTGTATGAAAGCGTGTCTAGTAATCTGGAAAAAAAAAGTTTTTTGAAATTTTGACGAATTGTATGATAAGTGTTTTAAGGTTGTATTAATTTTGAAATTTTATTGTTGACATTTTTGTATAAATTTGTGTGACATTAATGAAGTATTTTCGTTAAAAAAATGTACATATTTGCTGTATGAAATTTGTATTAAAATAATCATCAATTGTTGATATGCATGTTGTTGTTGATGGACCAAAGAAGTACATGGTAAACTTAAACACCAAGATTGTGTAGTTGCGGAAGATTTCAAAATGATGAGATACCATGTGGGCATGGAATGGCAGTTCTTAGATACAGAAGACTGCATGAAACAGAATTATGCTCTCCTTTTTATAGCCTGAAGAATTTTCAAGATGCATATGTCATCCCTGTTGAACCTATTCCTTGCGAGAGTACATGGGATATACCCAGTTATATTTCAGAGCCTAAATTGATGCCACCCGGTCCAAAGAGACCGGTAGGAAGACCACAACTTGAACGATGGAAGGGGTTTGTTGATGTGAAATTCAAAAGGTCAAAAGTTACCTGTAGTAGATGTCGTCAAGTTGGACATAACAGGAAGACGTGTTCAAATTATCCTATACAAAAATAATGAATGTTCATTTGTTAAGACTATATATAAAAAAAATTTGTTGTTGGTTATATTAATGATTTGGTTTGATATAAACATAATAATTTTGTGTTTAGTGTACTGGTTATTATTTATACACTGTTCATTCAATTATCATACATAATGCATACTGTTATAAATTTAGTGCTTGGAGCAATTTTTAGTAACAACTGTATGAATTTTGTGTACTTAATGTCGTGTATAAATTAAGACAAATGTGAAAACACAATTCATAACATTTGTGTATAAAAAATATACCACAATTAAATACAATGTCCAAACATTTAATATGCATTCTATATGATTACTGAATGAACAGTATATGAGTGTGTTTCTATATGATTACTCATTAGTTGACACGTGTATGAAATCTATTACTATGACTTTAATATTAAATGTTTGGACATTGTATTTAATCGTGGTATGATTTTTATATACAAATGTAATGAATTGTGTTTTCACATTTGTCTTAATTTATACACGATTCATTCATTAAGTACACAAAATTCATACAGTTGTTACTAAAAATTGTTCCAGATTAAGTATATTGTATATATTAGTAATACTTATAAAAATTTAATTATGTAATTCATTCCAACACTAGTTTAAGGGTTGGTCATACATATGTTAATCATATTTAGTTCATGAAAAAATAAGACAAATATGAAAACACAATTCATAAAATTTGTATATAAAAATCATACCATGATTAAATACGATGTCCAAACATTTAATATTAAAGTCATAGTAATAGATTTCATACATGTCTCAACTAATAAGTAATCATATAGAAACACACTCATACACTGTTCATTCAGTAATCATATAGAATGCATAATGATACAAATTTATTGTTAGATGTAGTATTATTATTTATACACTATTCATTCATTAATGACCCAACTTGCATATCGTTAATGATAAAATTTGTTCCATATTAAAGATATTGTATATATTAGTGACTAATTTAAGTTGTTGTCGGACATATATAAATCATATTTAATTCAAACGAAAATAAGACAAAATACAACTATAAAAATTATACCATGACTAAATACAAAAATCCAACATTTAATATTGAAGTCATAGACATATGCATATAAAATGTATTTCATACACGTTTCATCTATTCGTTATACAAATTAAAAACACAATGCTACTTTAAAAAATAGTGTATCAGAATTGTATGAAGTTTGTATAATGTTTTTGTCCTGAACTTATAATATCCAAACATTATAGGTTAGTGCATGTCAGTCACCATGTGTATAATTAAAAACAAAGTGTTACAATTTTTAGAACATTCAAAAGAGAATCAAAAGGTGCAATCAACTATTTTGATAACATATTGTAGAAAGTGCAATCAACTATTTCAACTTTAAGTATATATCATCAAATACTTAAACAAGAAAGAATTATCTAAAAGTTAAACAGAAAAAAATTATCCAAAAGTTAAAAAAAAATATATGTAATTCTTAAAAAGTAGAAAGTGCAATCAACTATTTCAACTTTCTAGTCGGTGGTATTAGTGTAGGATAATTGGTGGTATCCAGAACATGTTCTTTTGCTATCTGAGGTCCACCAAATTTGCTAGCAACCGTACCAGTAACTTCACTTTCGCTGATCGCGCCAACATCATCAGTTGAAATTCCGTCAAATCTGGACTCTTTCGTGGAGTTTCAATTTGTTTCTTAGACATGATGATGAATAATCGTGGGTAAGATGGGTAATCAGTTTTGATGTTGGACTAGATGAAAAAGAATGGAGAAAGTTTGATAGTGGGTTGTGGGTTGAGTCGTGTGGGAGTGAAGAAACGTGTGGGATGGTGGTGTGATCGATGATTGGGGATGATAATGGTAAACAAGGAAAGGAAATCCCTAAAATTGGGTAACTGAAAATTTTAGTTTTTAAAAAAGGAAGTAAATTAATTATCTATTATTAATTAATAATAAAAAACTATAAATAGATAAATAATTTATTAAATAAATATAATTTAATTTTAAAATAAAATAAAATTTAACTGATATGTCATAACCCGTAAATAATCTGTTATAAGCAATAAATTTTTAAAAGTAGATTTAAAACCCGTAATATTTACTCTTAAATGTGTATATGGGGTGATTTTACCTTGTGAAAATTTCATATATGACATATATTAGACTAATATTTTCAAGTTATAGCAGTAGAATCAAACTTTCAAGTTGTAACATTAAAAATTTCAGGTTCTAACAGATTATTAAAAAAAAAGTTATTTTTAATAATTAAAAACATTTGATTTGAAAAGAATAAAAATATAAAAAAAAATTAAAATAAAACGTTTATGAAGGAAAAAATGAAAAAAAAGGAAATAGGGGTGTCAATTAAATTTGAATTAATTTAAGATAATTATTAATTAGCATGAATTAAGGAATTTCAAACTAATTAAGAATATTCAGTTTCCTTAATTCACTCTAATTTGTTAGATTTTATCCATTTTTCTTCCACGTTTCTCTCTCTTCGATTTTCTTCCAGAAATTTTGTCACTAGCGACTAATTGAAGTTTTTTTTTTGTTTGAAAAATCCTGATTTTTTTTGTGATAGACAACTACGTATCAATATTAATTAAATATTAATTGTTTACTATTTGTATTTGGATTTCAGTGAAATGAAAAAAAAAACTGTAAATCACATTTTGTGAGTTTGTTTTTGTAAATCATCACTATATTGAATGTGATATGTTTTTTTGTATAAAACAATACGTTTTGTTCATAATACGTATTAGTTGTTGTGAAACTGTAATATCAGTGATTTTCTTGGTAAGTTACTGTTTTTTGCTAGGGGTTTAATGTCACCATATTTTTTATACTGGCAAAACAATGATTTCGTGAGAAGTTGTCACAATATATGAAAGATTTGAGTATAAATGTATAACATATAAATATTTTTATCGTTGTAGATTGGGTATGTAGATTAAAATTATAATATCGATTACTATTTTTTTTCCTGAAAAAATAAATTAAAATGTATAGTTTTGAATGAATTTGTTAGTATAAGTGTAATGAATTTGGTATGAAAGTGTATTCACTAATGTGAAAAAAAAGGTTATTTAAAATTTTGAAGAATTGTATGACAGTTGTTTTAAGTTGGTATGAAAGTGTGTTAACTAGTTAGTAAAAAAAATTATTTAGAATTTTGAATAATTGTATGAAAAGTGTTTTAAGTTGGTATGAAATTTAAAATGTTGTTGTTTATATAAGTTTTGTCAATGATATATAAATTTGTGTGAAAGGAATGAACTATTTGGTATGAGAAATGTGTAGATTTGGTATAAATGATGATTGTATGTATGAAATTTGTATTAAGTGGGTATGAAATTTGAAATTTTATTTTTTAATGAAATCTGTTTGTAGTTTACTGTCTGAGTGATTTTTGTATGAAAAAATAATGACAAGTGTGTATAATTTTATTTTATTTGTATTATGTAAGACTAATTGTTATTTTTTTTTAATGAAACAGGGAAATATGTTGATTTTCAGATGGAGGGATTATATATGAGTATTCTAGTCTTTATAGTGGTCTAGTAAGTGTGATAACATCACAGCTAATGATAGATGTTAATATTCACAATATAGAGATAAAATATATAGTTAGTGATAGATGTCCCCCTGTTAGTATCCACAATGATGTTGGTGTGCGGATTTTTTTAGATCAAAAGAAAGCTAATGTAGATTTCTTTACGATTTCATATACTTGGAAATAAAATTTATTCCAAATTAATATATAAGATAGTGTAAATATTTGTACAGATTTCCGATTTCAGATTCCATATTTTATATACGTGATTCATTAATTATTCATACAGATTTCATATACTTGGAAATAAAATTTATTCCAGATTAATATATAAGATAGTGTAAATATTTATACAAATTTCATATTTCAGATTCCAGATTTCATATACACAATTCATTAATTATTCATACAGATTTAATATACTTGAAAATAAAATTTATTCCAGATTAATATATAAGATAGTGTAAATATTTATAACAAACTTTATACCAATCTTATTCAAGTTTCATTCTAACACGAACTTCAATTTATATCACACATATTACACCAACAATAAATCAATTTCATATAATCACACAATGCATATCATTTGTATACCAATATTATATCACAATTAATACAATATCCAACCATCAAACATTAAATTCAGTGTCATACGCATATTAAATAAATTTCACACACATTTCATCCATTAATTGTACAATTTGAATACACACTGATATTTTAAAATAGTGAATCCAAATGGTATGAAGTCTGTATATTACTAGTATCCTGAAATTACAATAGCCAAACAATAATTCATATTTAGATGGTATCTGATTGGAAGAAAACATATGATATTATATATCATCAAATACTTAAACACAAAAAAGTTGTCCAAAAGTAAAAAAACAAACAAACATGTAATTAAAGCAGTGTGATTATACGAGAAATGTGTATACACGTTAGTGTATTGTGCATGACGACTTTTCTATACCTAGCTAGCTCCACAATCAATGATAAATAATATTTTTATTGACTTGTTTTATTTTAGGTGACTCGGACTTGATTTGAAGTTTGTGTATTATTCTAGTGATTTCAAATTTGGGTAGTGTATTTACCACTATCTTAAAGATGAGATAGAGAAGTTGTTTTTGAATAAAGATCCTCAACTAAAAAATACCTTATATAAGTATTATGATATACAACCTAATTGTACTTTTGAATTACTCATGAACCATACCGAATATTTATAACTATCTACATATATAATCATGGAAGCAATTTCCTTGTTCATGCCAGAGTTATGGGCTTCAGTAGTAAGATGGCCAGGTCATTTCGTCTGCTCCGTGGGCCATTTAAATGGATCAACACCACAAGCCCAACCTTCATTTCAACTAATACTAGAATATTAGTCCGTCATTTTCAAAAACATGTTTAGAATAGAAAGTAAACATATTGTGATATTTTTTAGAAAAAATCACTAGTTTGACAATTCATACCATTTTCATACCAGTTTAAAAATTCATATCATATACACAGTTAATAGACAATCACACTAATATTAAAATACAATTCATACCATTTGTATACCAATATTATATCTCAATTCATACAATATCCAAAATCAAAACATTAAAGTCATAGTATACAAATATTAATTAGATTTCATACGCATTTCATGCAATAAATATACAGTTTGGAAACACACTGATATTTAAAAAAATTTGAATCCAACTGGTATGAAGTCTATATATTACTAGTATCCTGAAATTATAATAATCAATCAGTAATTCATATGTAGATGATATTATATATCATCAAGTACTTAAACACAAAAAAATTGTCCAAAAGTTAAAAAAATAACATGTAATTCTAAAAAAGTAGAAGGTGCAATCAACTATCTCAAATTTCTTGTCCGTGGTCTTGGTGTAGGATAATTGGTGGTATTCGAAACATGTTCTTTTCTTTTTGATTTCACTAACACAATCAGAATCGTAATCAGAAGGGGTTTCAACAATTTTCCCCTTCCTCTTCTTCCCCTTTTGATTTGCCTGGGTCGCCCTTTTCTTTGCTTCATTTTTTTCTCTTTCCGATCCTTCAACTGAGATGAACCACTCGTCGCCTGATTTTCAACAATTTTAGGCAAGAAGTTTGAGTTAATATATTGAAAGTTGGAGCATGAACTTCATCAGTAGAAGTCCCTTCAACCAATCTGGGACTCTTTCGAGGCGTTTCAATGAGTTTCTTAGACATGATTTTGTTGAAAAACTTAATTGGACGGACGATTGTGAAAATTGTGTAGTTGGCTGGTGAGAAAAATGGGAGAGACAAGGTGAAAGTGGGGTAGTGGGGTGATGATGTGTAGATTTGAATAGGCGTGAGTGGAGGGTGGTGGGATTGAGGTATGGAAGGTTTGGAGTGTAACAGTAAACAGGGAAGTCTAATCTATGTAAATCCCTTAATATGTGTAACTGATGATTTCAATTTTAAAAAAGGAATTGAAATCAAATTAATTAAATATTATTAATTAATAATATAAAAATATAAACAGATTAATCATTTATTAAATAAATTGAAATTGATTTTTAAATTAAATTAAATTTAATTGATATGTCATAACCCGTAAATAAACTGTTATAAGTAAGAATTATTTAAAAGTACGTTTAAAACCCGTAAAATTTACTCTTAAATGTGTGTATGACGTGAATTTTCCTTTTTCCTTTTCCTTTTCTCGCGAAGTGTATAGTGAATGGGCTTCGGCTTACAGCCTTCCTTAAGTGGCCCAAAATAACGCACTCAAAATTGAACGGCATTGGGTTCTACAACCCGAATCCCCTTCCCACATCATCGATAATTCTCCATTGATCAAAAACCCTAGAAATGCTAGCACTTCGCAAGCTCTCGACCCTAAAATCATCAAGATTTCTCTCTTCTTTCGCTATTCAAAACCCTATCTGCAGCTCCTCAACGATTCCAGACGTTCCCAGTTGCACCAACTACGATGAACGCATCAACAAAGCCGGCCGTGAAGGAGATTTCACCACTGTCCATCACCTTCTTAACAAGCGCGCGCGCGATGGCTTCTTCAACACCAACAATACGTTCAAGTTCATTTCCACTAATAATGTGTCCATACTCGATGATCTATTGGAAATTATAGCTCGGTTAGATAATGGTTTCCCGAGAAAGAGCTCCTACGACTGTCTCATTGCGCGTCTCTCGAAGATGCACTGCATTTCGGAGGCTATGCGTGTTGCCAAAGCTATGGTGAGCAAAGGTCACGAAGCAAACAATGTCACGTTTCATCCCATAGTTAATGCTCTGACGAAGAAGGAGGAATTCGAAGAAGCCTGGCAAGTGGTGGCGGTGATGAAATCCTGCGGAATTTCTCCTGATTTGACGACGTATAATTTTCTGCTGACTGGTTATTGTTTTGCTGGAAATGTGGCATCAGCTGCTGGTGTTCTAGCAAAGATAGAGGAGGAGGAGCTGGGGGCGGATACGAGGACTTACGACGCCCTGGTTTTAGGCGCCTGTAGAGCAGGGAAGTTGGATGCTGCTTTGGGAGTGGTGAGGAGGATGCTAGATGATGGGGTTCCGCCATTGTATTGCACACACGCCCATATTATCGGAGCGTTTCTGAAGTATAACTATTATGAACAGGCAGTAGAATTTGTTAGGAGCTATGCAGGAAGAGATGCTAAATTGGATGCAGAAAATTTTGGAATACTGGCGACCAGATTGATCACTCGGAGTAAGTTGGAGGAAGCTAAGAAACTGGTTAAAGAGATGAGTGAAAGGAGATTGGTAATGGGTCCGAGATTGAAAGATTTCTATGAATTGTATGTTAGATCTGATGGTTTGAGATAATTATTGAGTATGAATGCAGCATTTTTGATATGTAAAGACTTGGTTTTGTTGGATGTTAGTTAAAAAGAAAATTTCATGGATCATTCATTCGATGACGTATAGTTTATGAATTGAATCATAATAATGGAATGTTTAATTGATACAAATAGTTAGAAAGATTAACAAAAAGGAGAATTTATTACTGGATTGATTTGTCCAAATTTAAGATCTTTCTGGAATGGACAGTTTTTAAAGAACAATGTGGCTACAAACACATTGTCCTACATTGTCAATAGTTTATAAAAAGGTACCTTAAGGGAATGCTAAAAGCATACAATAGTGAAAAAGGTTTTGCTCTGGTAAACATTGAAGTGAGAGGATACATGAAAAGATCTGAGAACTTGAAGCAGCAGCAAATAATAGAGTTGGAAAAGGGAAATATCTACTAAAAGGATGTTGACGAAGGTCTATCAGAGCTTGAAAGATTGAAACTTTTGTCTGCAAACCCTGCTCTTGTCGGTAAGCCAACTTACTGGCTCTAGGTGTTTACATCTAACCAATTATGCATGACATGTATTTGACCATATACAGTTATCACTTAACGATAGGTAATTAATGTACATATGTACTTCATTAAATCACTTAACCTTGGTAGGTTTAATTGGTTAGGTGTAAACACCATGCAAGGGTAAATATTTACCCAAAGTCCCAATTTTGAACTCATGTCCTCACAAGTTAGTTATATCCATTTTATGTTGCAGCAATGATGTTGAACCAACCTGACTTGTATCTTTCAATGAGAACATGATCAATTTATCATATGCGAAGATAAAGCATCACTGTCCTTCAACATTACCGGAAGTGTGACAAGGTTTACAACAACAACAACATACTAGGGAGGTGGGGCAGTCCTATGATCCCACAAGTGTGACAAGGTTTCCCTTTAAAATTATCTCCTTTTAGTGTTTCTTATTACTGTATAAGCCCTTTAAGTTTGCAGTTATTAATGCTAGATATTGGTTTTTGGCTGCATATAGTTCGTTATGGTTTTGCTAAAAGATTGTCATATATCCCAGGATATTTTTCTCCATGTTTTTCCATTTGGCGTTAGTGCTTAAATTACTGGAGCTTAAATTTAGGGAAGCATAAACGGCTGCAATGCTATGGCTCTATCACTCTATAATTTCCGTTCATTTGCCAAATTTTTGCACAGCGACTTCTATTTACTTTCGAAAGTCCAGAAACAGTAAATCAGACAATTTGGCTGACTAAACTCTATGGTTTTTTATTCTTTGTTGTTAATTCAATGTGATACCTGATTTCTACAGGGTTGAGTTGGCTGAGCCTTAGTTTGGTTTTTTTACTCCATGAGTGCACTTACAAGGTGGGTAATGAAAGCTGAGCAAATATCAATTAAGGCTGGAACCTTGACAGTCTTAAATTCTTCGTTATGTTAGATGCTTCTTGAGATGTCAATGTTGTTCATACTTGTAAGTCTCAGTTTTGGCGTGGTACTTGTTTCCCTGGGAAGAAAAACTGAAGATTGCCATCAAAGTTGATGCTAGGAATACGTGATTTGGATTGATCAGTTTTATCCTAACCAGCTTGTTGGCAAATACTGGATACACATGATCTAAGAGGTATTATCTTAGAAGTTGCCTTTGGGCTTTCATGTGAACAGAAATGGTTAAATTTATCCTCTAAATTCTGCTTCTACCATTCAGTTCAAATTTAGTCACGGTTTCTGTAACAACCTACTTTACTTCTTACAGTCTTACCTCTGTTTACTTTTGGGAATGACCTGTCTACTTATTAGTATATGCTGGACCAGTAGTTCTTTGATATGAGGAATTCTTTTACTGAATTTGGAGTTTGCTAGAGCCACACCGGTCTAAGCAAAGTGGAGGCTTGATTGGGTTGTGGCTTAATTTGCGTCCCTTTATCGGCTATCCAATTGTGTATACTGGAAAATACTCTGGATTTCTTAACTTCTGGCATAAATTGGACTTATCCAAATCTTCCAAAGAAATGAAGTCTATTTTTGTGGTGGTATGGTGGATTATATGGAGAAAAAGAAATGCTTGTATTTTTTACGACGAGAAGGATGTTAGAGTGGATTCGAGTCACACATTGGTTGGAGAATGAAATGGTGGTCTTCTTATATGGACTTAGGTAATCCTCCCTTCATGAGCTATCTTTTATGGTCGAGTTAGGCCCATGTGTCATATCTTTACATGGTATCATAACCAGGTTCATCCTCGTTTGGGCTCCCGGTCCACGCTCTAGTTGGGTGTAGGCGTGAAAGGGGTGTTAGAGTGGGTTAGAGTCCTACATTAGTTGGAGAATCGATTGGTGGTCTACTTATATGGACTTGGGCAATCCTTCTCCTATGAGCTAACTTTTGGGGTTGAGACAGACCACAAGTGTCATATTCTTACAAAGGATAATGTCATTTATCTCAATCACAAGTGTATATTCTTGCTTAGTTTTTGGTGCCACAAAGCTATGGTGGTTGTTTAGAGCCGGATGTTATTGTGGACTTTTTTTGCTCTCTACACATTGTGAAGTTTATTTTGGATGTAATTCTGCTCCAGCATTCCCTTAAGGTTGGTAGCTTTCTCGCATCAATAATGTCGCTTTATTATTTATCAGGAAAATACCAATATCCGGTTCCTTGTATGGTTTGGGAACAGTATTCAGAAAACTAGTAAATGTGGTTCTTCCTTAAAAAAAGAAGAAGCTAGTATATGTGGTTGGTTGTTGAGTATGACAACTGTGATGAGGCATGTGTTTTTATCAGAACTTGTAGGGAGTGAAGTTACTACCTAACCGACAGTGAGATCAATTTTATTTGTTACTAAAATAAATATACATCACTTAAAAGAAAAAAGATCATTGTTCATGTCCGTATGAGTTCCCCATTAATTCGTTAGTGTCATCCTGGTAAAACATAGTTTTTATTTGCATTCAAAGAAGCCACAGAACTAAACCCTTCGGGGTGGCCCAGTGGTTTGGGCTTGGGACTTCCGGAGGTCTCAAGTTCGAAACCCCTTGCCTGGGTTTGCCTTCTGGGTCGAGCTCGTCGCATCGGGATTGCCTAGTGCGGGTTACTTCTCCTGTATGGTTCGCGAGCTATTGCATAGATGCGCGCACCCAAAGGGTAGTGGTTGCGAGTTTCCTTGTCATAAAAAAAAGAATAAAAAGAAGCCACAGAACCGGAGCTGTGGTCTCCATCTTTGTAGTAGTGATTTTAGTCAGAATAACTAGTTGCTGGAGTTAGTAATCAGAATTGTGTCATCTTTAGTATCATTTTGTGCATATCAATTTCCAGGTTACTGCAAGTATGAGATTATGTGTTTGTACCTGAAAAGGCGCAGTGGTACTTTGTACCACTTTTTGAGCATAGGATTCTCCTTCTTTCCTTGTCTCTTGCTTGCACAAGGGACATAGTATGAAGTATTTCTCTGTGTGCCCTTTTTAAACTTCCACTTGTTTTTGGATTGGTGGTAAGATCTTCAACCTTTCCTGTTTTTACCTAATGATTGGCAGTTGGATAAGTAAGCAATTCTCAATGATATTGTTAATGTTGCTATATATTTCAATTTTAAGTTTGTTTTCGAAAAAGCTGTAGTTATTGGCATCAGACAATCAATGAAGTTTGCTTAGTTGCTTGTAAATTGTTGCGTGATAACTTGTCATTTTGTAAGGTAAAAAAAAGCAGATATTTCGAGGGTGAAAATTCACCTTGAGTCTCATCTCTGATGGATGATTAATGCCTGCACTTATACTTCTCCTCTTTGCTCCATCAAACAGGTCATTGCATGCTGGCAAGGAATTGACAGCATGGTTGTTATCTCTGAGGAAAAAAACTGATGCCGTAGTTTGCCTGTTTCCTGTCGTATCGTTGCTGTGGCTGAGTACTGAAGCTTGGCAGGATTCTATCACATGGCGGGCATATTACTGGATAAAATAACAACGAACAAGTTGGGATGGAGTTTCAGGCACACCATAAAAGAACTGTCATCTTTATACCAGCAGCTAACTGGTATACTTCTCAGTAGCTGCTGGATAGTCGTGGAGTTATTTCTGTGGAGCTTCAGTTATCAAATATCTAAGAAATACTTCATAATTTTTTCTGTTATTGCAGTATGTTAAGTGCTACTAGATTATCATCATAACGTAGTTTGTATACGGAATCTGTATAAATCAAGATTAGAAATCAAAGTTGATGTATAACCATACTTCACAAATTTGTTGATTGTCAATTTGTCATTGATCGCATTGAATTAGCTCTCGGTATAGTGCTTCTGTATCCATCATATCTGTACTATAGCTCAAAATATATCCTTGTGATTTTGTGGAGTTTGGTTTACTCTTTTCTTCTTTTTAGAAAATGAAAATGGGCTCAAAGCACCAGTGGTTTTTGAAATTTTGTACGTTTTTCGTTGGGCCTTTCAACCTCCAAGTATACTAAAGATGATAATGTGGCTATTGAAGCAAATAGCTTATAAATTAGTCTTTCATTTACCAGGCAAATCCACCATCAACAATGTACAAAATCGAAGAAATTTACCTTTAATGAGCCGCTCTTCCTCTTATATATATATATATATATATATATAAGGAAATGCGTAAACGTACATTAAATAGAGAAGGATCATGGAAATGGAAATTGACCAAATTCATTGTTGGATCCAGTTTGGTCCATGGCAAAGGTATTCTGGCTGAAGCTATCCAAGAATCCACCAGAAGTGTCCGCAAAAAAAGAAGGCGTATTGATATTAACATTAAGAGGATCATAATCCAAGAGTGAACAATTAGAAGTTGTGCTACTGGGCTTGGCTTCATAGTAAGCAAGATGTGCTTTAGTAACCATCAGATCATGTTGTAGCTCCACCATCTTCCTCTGCAAAGATGCTATAGCTCCAATGCAACCGTAAACCGGGTCTCTAAGTCTCACCTCAGCCTCGTAGACCAGCGAGTTGACAGTGTCCTCTCGTTGGTCTTGTGGCACTTCATTCAGGATCTTGATCACGTTGCTAGCTCCAAACACCTTGTGTACATTAGCAAACTTCTTCGGCTCGTCTGATCGGAAATATGGCGCAAATTGGCAAGTGGTTGTGCACCTTCTCTTCAAGAACTTACAAGCTGCACAAGAAGAACTTGAACGTGGCTCATTACTTTTCATGGCTACCTCCCCTTTTTTTCAAAAAACTTCAGTTCCACACAACTTTGGTTCTTCTTTTATAGGGTTGGTTCCTCACCAATGCCTTATACCAAATATATAAACTATTCATTACTGTACTAACAAATTGGCCCATTAGCTCAGTTGGTTAGAGCGTCGTGCTAATAACGCGAAGGTCGCAGGTTCGAGACCTGCATGGGCCAAAATTATATTATTTTCATTACTGAAAATGATCAACTTTGATTATATTCTTTTCTTTTCTCTGTTAAAAGGAATAAAAAAAAGTGTTAGTAGCTGGAATACTGATCCCTTTTACTGACAAATAAAAGGGGTAGTGGAAGAGAAATAGTTAAAGATGGGGTATGTGTGTCTCGAAGAAATAACATGGGATATGATAGTTCAAGGAAAAAGCAACAAAAAAAAAAAAAAAAAACTACTACTATACAGTATACACCTTTGATATGTTGAGGGTGAAGGATGGGACATGTTGATTAAATCCCCCAAATAAAGATGAGATGTTACAACAATTGATTATGAAAGATGAGAGATTTCACAAAAATAGGAAACCCTATATGTAGAGAAGATGGAAACCTAATACCTATAGCTAGCTACACAAAGATTCAAAGAAGTGAATTGCATTTGATTGAGTTTGAAAGGAATAAAAGTGAACATGTCTCCAAATTCTCAGGATCTTTATTTTTATTCCAACAAATCATAATCTTCAAATATCTTATCAAGTAGTAGTAATTTATTACACCTTCCATCTTATTTTATACAAGTTAATTTAACTTGACACAAAATTTAAAAAGAAAGATTTTTGAAACTTATGATCTAAAATTAGTGATAGATGTTTGTGTGTGACTAAATCATTTCATTAAGAATATCGTACAATAAATATTTTAAAGTCAGATTGTTACAAAATATAAATTAGATCTTTCTTTTGGGATTAACAAAAAAAAAAGAGTAAGTCATATAAGCCGTGCCCGAGGAAGTACTACTTTATAATTTGGTTAAGACGGAACTTATATAGTATTAACACATGTAAAGATTATAGACCAAGAAGCATACCAAACTTTTTATCTTATCTGGATGAACTTATTTTTTTATAAAGATAATGGCACGCGTTGAATTCAGACTTTAGGGTTGAGTTTGGGAAGAGGGAAAGTATTTTATAGGATAGTTAATTTCTTACTTATTTTTTGATACGTAAATTAAAAAATATTATTTTAAAAATATTTATAAATAATTTTGACACACATTGATAATGATTTGCATTTCCATCTCTAGCTGAGACATTACAATTAGGAAACTATAATCAGCTCTTCGCTGCACATACTAGAGGTGGTGGGATTAAGGGCTACACGGATAAGTGAATATTTGGTGGGTATAATGTGTTGGAAGACACAATTAATATGAAATATCACTTGTAGTATTTGTTTTGCTATATATTTCTACTATTCTACTAAAGACATTATATTTTTCTCATTTTAAAGAAACTTATTTTTTTAGAGAAAATATTTTTCAACAATTTGAATGACTAACCAAACATAGAAAAGTTGTATACTGAACATAACCCCTAAGACGTAGTACATATGTTTTTTTTTTAAAAAAACAAAACAAATAATTTTCTTCGAAAAAAGTATATGTTGAACATCTTAAGAACAAGATATATTAGGTTCGATTTGACCTTTCGTAGATTAATACCAAACAAAATCAATATTGTCAAAGTTTTCATTAAAAAAAATACAAAACCAAAATAAAAAAAAAACATTAAATCTATTTTTGATATGCTTTGTTTTATTTGAGCCAAGGTTAATCGAAAATCATTTATTTCTCTTAATAGAAAGTTGCATATATATATATATATATATTAATACATCAAAAATGATCTTTAGCGGCGATAGCTCAATTGCCGCTAAATATGTATTTTTAGCGGCAATAACACTCTTTGTATATGTCCCTAAAGACCTTAGCGACATTGAATGTAATGACACTTAACTAATGCCTGTAAAAATTTTAGCGCTTTTTATTAATGTGTCTATTTATTGCCGCTAAAAGTTATTTTTGTTATAGTGTCGATCTCCTCAAACCTTTACTTATGGAATTATACTAAATATATTGTTATCGATTCAATTTGATTTTTCGCTTTTGCTTTGAACGCCCCTACTCTCACATGTATATGTATTAAATGTCGATTGAGTTAAATCAAACATGGTAGGTGTGATGATGCTATCCAGCCAAGATGATAAACTTAATTAAGTCTGTCATTATCATATCATATCGATCACCAGTATTTACTAAGAAATGATTTGTCTCAAGAAGTCTATTGTATTTCTTTTCTACCACATAAGTTGCTTTACAACATTATTTGAGCATTATATCATTTTACTCAGGACGTCAAACCCACACATTTGAAGATTCTTTTATCACTACTTTGTTTGGTAGCTTTTAAGTATTGGATTAATTAGACTTTACTTTCCTAATGTAGTTACAAAAGATTGGATTTTCAATATAAAAAAGGTGTATATCAAATAATTACAATTGTTTTTGGGAGGTAATATTATTAATATTTCAATCATGGAATTATTTCCAAAAGAAATTAGGAAAGTGGGAAATTATTCTTCAAGATAGTTTCTAGAGATTTGATCGACATTTATTCGCCATCAAAGCCAAGAGTTGGCTTCTTCTGGTGCGTATGCGTTTTCAAGCTATCTTTGACATAAATTGAGCCTCACGCCATCATTTTGCAGTCTTCATATTATAATTCACTTGAACTATAGTGAAATTGTTAGTTACACATCTAAACTTTGTTGTGGTAGTCCTAGGCTCCTAGCTATGATCTTCCTAGACTTTTTTTAAAAATAAAAAATACAGTATTTTTACCCCTTCAAATTTCAATATGATCTAGTAATTGTATGTTATAAGAGCGCCTATCAATCAGCTTAAAACTCATATACTCCTTATGTATTTGTCATGTAAGGGTCCAAATTAATCAAAATTAAAGCTGGTTTCGTCTTGGTAAAATAAATAACCTCCTCTCATTTTAGCCATTGACAACGAGCTAGCATTGAAGCTCAAAAGTTTCACTGTTATTAGAAATTCTTTGTCAAAAAAAAAGAAACAGTGAGGAGTATTCATCTCATTATAAATAATGTACTGTAAAAATGTATATTCAATGCTCTATTCCTTTCTAAGAGCGCATTCATTTTGAAGTAGTGTAATTTAACACCTAGAAAATATAAAACTTCAGTAAATGAAAAGACAAATACAAAAAAAGTTTCAAACATAACTTTGGACAATTTAATTATTTTAAACAATGAAAAAAGTCTCAAAAATTCAGTTAATATGGATTAGAATTGAGTACTAATTAACTAACTCCTAACTAGCTACCATCCTAACGTACTTGACTGACTAAAGTACGGTATCAGTTAGGTAATTTAAGAGGAAGTAAATTACCCTCTAGTCGGTTGGTGTAAGGGATAAAAATCTAGTCAGTTGGTGTAAGGGATAAAATAAATAGTGATGTGATAAGAAAATAGTGATGAAATAAAATAATGTCTTGTTTGGTTGCCATGTTTGGGATAACTTATCCCACCACTTATACCATAGTGATGAAATAAGTTATCTCAGAATAAATAATCGCATGATAGCTAATCCTGAAATAACTTGTTCCCAATAAAACGACCCTTTGTACCCAAAATTTGTGTATAATTATAGCGTTTGCTATGCACTCAATTAATAATCCTTAGATCTCTTCAAATCTTGATGAAATTACAAGTGCAAATAAATAAATAATATTTGTACATAAATGGATAATTATGTTGATTCACAAAAAAGAGTGGATATTTTGAGGAATATATAGCCTCTCATCATACTGCAGCAGGAATATTGGACATATTAGGGAATATATATTTTCTCATCTTATATAGACGTCTGTAGGCACATGTCTAAGTTCTAACTTACTTTCTTTACCAGGTCATTATTGAAAAAGGTAAAAATATTAAAAAGAATAAGTTCAGCGGATAGTAGGACGTTTGCATAATTTAAGTTTGTAATTGGTAATTTCACTATAGTTTAGATGTGTTTTTATTCCTTATTCTTAATATTACTTGTTTATTTTATATGTATCTTTAAACCTAATGAAATCGTAAGAACTCAAAATCAACTTTGTTAATTCAGAATGTTGATTTGGGTCAAACTTTCCGACTCCTGATCAACTTTCGAAATTGAAAATCTTCCCCTAAATGCGTCTTACCACCTCAGAAATTATGCTGCCCATTCTTGCAACTCACAAGTCATAAACAACATAATGAAACTACAAAAAGGTTCAAACTGGGGAAAGAATCCAAAAGAACAAAACGATGACGTGGATCATTACAATACCAAAAAATAAGGGGAAAAAAACTCACCTGTTTTTGAGAAAAATATTTTTCAAACACCCTTAATTTCTTTTTGAATCTCATGTTTGGAAATAGGAAGATGGGGTTTCCTCCTTAACATCTTTTATATTTAGATGTACAAAATTGGAGATAAAAAGCAAATTTTGATAGGGTCAACTATACTCTGTAGTTCTATTTTACCCAAGTAAATTAGGTTAGATAACTGAAGTCCATCTACCTATACTAATTATATTGTTGGGAAATTATTGAAATTAATCACATAAAATACACAGGAATTTTCAGCTTGAATATCCTTAAATTTCATCGATAAAGTTGTATTTTCCAAATTCAACAAATTTTTTTAGTAGAAATTGGTAGAAGAAAGAAAAAATGCCAATTACTTTAAAGTAGAGAAAGAACACATTTTTGTTGAATCTCTGAAATGAGATACACTTTCTTTTGAAATACTATTCACAATATCTTTTTGAACATATTAGACTATATTTTTACCTCAACATTAGATAATATCATGATTTAGTTCAAAGGGATTGATTATAAGAAAATCTATGTATCATTTTATGCAGATATTGGTTATGTATATATGAATTAGTTCATGTGTTAGTTATTTCACCTTCTATTCTGCATAAAAATGTATATATAGATTCTCTCATAACTTATACATGCATTAATTTTGCGGTTTATCAAACATAATATTACTTTTACAGAATGTAATACCCACATAACTCACATCGAAACTATCTATACCAAACTACCCTAAGTATGAGTAGGTAAGTAATAAGTATTTTGGTGATTTCATGCCCCACCTCCTATCCTAATATTTGCTGTTGATGTGCAGTTATTTTCTTAAAAGAAAAATCAGTTCTATCCCACTTCAATATACGTCGTAATCGTCTATCAATATGCACGCTTTGAACTAACTTAACTTTAAAAAGGCCCCATTTTACTTCCCTCGATAAAGAGACATTTGGCATTCGAATTTCCTTTTTTGCATTTCTTTTCTAGTAAACATTATTATGCATATATAAACGATGCAATTCTATGACACAATTGCATTCTTGAGATTTTCTTTAATTCTAAGTCTTTAATTTAAATAGTTTTTTTTTTACGGTGGAGTGACCGTCTTAGTTATATTTAACTACATGTTTCGGATTCAACTTCTAGGAATAAACATATACAAAGAGTACTAATTGCCGCTAAAAGTTATAATTAAGTTATTGCCGTTAAAGATTATTTTTAACATAGTGTTAATTTCTTAAACTCTAACAAACCATTGAAACGGATGGAATACAATTTACATGATTAATAATCCAATAATAAGAGAAAATGGAATGATTGATATGTAAACATAAAAGAAAAATTAGGAAAAATAGTCACCTCAACAAGGGGTGAAAGGAGAAGAACAAGACAATAGTCACTTCAAAGATAATGGCTACTCCAAAATAAAAACCCCACTTGTGAAGAAAGTGTCAAAATAATGATTGTCGTTTTGCCAACCAAACCATGAGGATAGGTCCACAATGTGTCATCTCAAACTCCTCACTAAGCTTTCACCACTCATCACAAAAACTTTTCTTTTACCAATTGTAAATTAATTATGATTCACATATGCAAAAAGATAACCAAACGTGTGTTCTAAACACGTTTGGATATCAAATCAAACCTAAAAATCAAAGTACTACTTTTCAATGAAGGGTTGTGTCAACCTCTGTAGTTTGATTAGTTTCTAGTATTTCTTTTTTCTTAAAGTTCCTACATTAATATCTTTAATTTGTTGTACTTCATTTATTTAAAAATAAATGTTAAACACCAAAACTTACAAACCAGGCCTATGAAAACAAAATATGGACATGTACAAGTTGGGTTCACCTGTCTAGTTTGGACTGTGGCTTAATGAATTGCCATGCCACTAATAAAGTATGGGCTGAATTTCGGAATACTCAAGCACATTGAGCCCAACATATAGTCCATAGAAAATGTTGTCATGGTAAGACTATGAGAAATTTCATAAATAAATATAGTTTGGACCATAATTATGAGACATAGTTATAGTTTATCCAATTACAATTCTTAGCAAGAGTTTTAGAGAGGAGAGAGGCGAGCGAGAGTTTGGCGAGAGAGGGGACAGATGCTATATACGTGTATCTCATATACAACTAGTGTCTCGTGGATACAGGGGGCGGACCTAGGTGGACCGTAGGGGATTCACCCGAACCCCCTCGTCAAAAACTTACACTGTAGATATAGCGTCAAATTCTTGAAAACAAAGTGGAGGCTTGGCTCAGTGGTTAATGGTTCAAGAAATTCCCCTAACGGGTTCGAATCCCATGGACAACATTTCTCCCCCCCCCCCCCCTCTTTTAATGCTTTGGAAAATGGAACTTTTGGGGTTAGGACTTTCTTCTTCTTTTTCATTATCTTTTCCTTTTATTCCATTTCTTCTTTTTAATTCGTTTTTGTTTAAATTTATTAGACACATTTTTTATATTTTTTTATATCTATTATTCATTTTGTTTCAACGTAACTCTTTTTTCATATACTACCTTGAATAACTCTTTTAAAAAATGATGAATTATATTGGGCAATGCTAAATGACCAGAAAATTTGGCCAAGAAATTAAAAAGTCTATAATATCCTTTTTATTTTAAAATAAACTAATTGTTGACACCCAATTTTGACCCTCCACAATATAAATTAATCATTTCGAGCTTCTCCAATGTCAAACGATTTAAAATTATTAGTTTTATAAAATTTCTAAATAATAATAATAATAATAAAATTAAATAAATAATAATAATAATAATATAGTTTGCAAGATTTTTAAATAGTTTGTCACCTTTCATAAATTTTAGATGATATATATGTTTTACATAATTATGTATATAATTAGTATATTTTATGATTATTCGAAAATCGTCAAAAAAAATAAAAATAAAAATAAATTATAAATATTAGGGATGGTTATAGTTTTGAGTTAATAAGTTTTATGAAATTCAAAATACTTTCAAGTTATTTTTTTAAAGTATTTTTATCACTTTTTAATAATAAGTATGTATATTTTGCAATCACGCTATTTTATAAATATTTGAAAATGATCACAAAAGATTTTACATTTTAGTTAAATATTTTATTAATTTGCTTTAAGTTATAGCTATAATTTCGAGTTAATTAGTTTTGTAATCGAATTAATTAGTTTATAATTAAATTCATTATATTTTTTTTTATTTCGTTGAAATTAAGAAGCTCATTAATTAATTTATGTTAACTCATCTTGTTTAAATTTTAATCAAATTCACCAATTGAAATTCATTTGGCTATTGTGTAATTCCAATGCTAGCCACTTTCTCACCTTATCCTTAATTCATTTTTGACATAAAAAATTGGGCTGATTTCTCAATTTCAATCCAACCAATTTCTTCAACTCTCTTTTAGGCAATTTGGGGCCATTTCACTATCCCACTTCCAACAATCAGCAACCCAATATTCTTACAACCAAACCCAACACTAACAATGCCCAACCAGCCGACCCAACCCTTTTCCTCTTTGACCCGACCCATCCCATTTTCCCCTTAATTCCCCTTACAATACAACAACAACAGCGACCAAAACGACCCTACAGTAGCCCCACCGCCCTGACTTCATCTTCCTCACTACAAACCATCGATTTCAACAGTACCCCGACCCCACTGCCCATACCGTCTTCTTCACGTGGAAGTCCCGGCAAACCCGGAAATCCAACAGTAAATCCCGGCGTGACAGTATCCGCCCATACGTATGTCATTATCACGTCCAATCGTCCCCATCTTCCCCCTTTTCGGAGTTTCAGAGCAACAACAACTCCCTATTACTCTTACTATTGCCTCAAAAAGGAACGAGAAGATTCAAAATTCAAACGAATTTTACCCAAAAATCAACCCTATTCTTGATCTATTTAAGATCTTTTTCTGACTGTGTTGAGAGGGAAAAAAAAAGGGAGGTTTTTGTTTTGAGCTTAGCAATAGTCACTTCTACATATAGATTTGTATGTCTAGTTCTCTGATTCAAAAATTCCGAGAAGATTGCCGCTCAGGTTTTCTAAGCTTGTCATTTATATTCTAAGTTCGTGGTGAAAGCCGCATCATCGTTAAGCTCGCTGTCCCGGAATGTTGCTCGGCAAAAGGTAATCTTCTCTTTATTTCAGTGTTTATGTTGGCGCTTAATTATGTTTTGTTCATTGAAATCGTGTTTGGCATTAGTCGTTTGAATATTGTTTCCGGTAGCTTTAAAAAATATATATATAGTAAAAGTGCATATCTTTGAACTTGATTACTAAATCTAATGCGTTGACACCTTGGATTTCTATTTGTTGTCGGCCAGTTCTAATATTGCTATCTTAGGCGTTGATTGCTCATATATGGTTATTATAGATGGATTGCATATATGACCGTTTTGAGTCAATGACTATGTCCTTGATGTTGTCGGCATGTGGTTGTCCAGATGACTTGCATATGCATTAAATCTATGTGAAATGATTGAATATCCCTGTATTCCATTACAATACGATTATGTTCTCTCGTTTAAGTTATTCCTCCATATTTGTAGTCTATTCAAATTTGTAATTATTTGAGTTATCTTGTGTAGCATTAAATCATTTTTTTTTTTTTTTTTTTTTTACAACTACTTCAACTTCTAGCTTCTTTTGGCATTAATTTAATCAGCTTTGAGTTAATAAATGGTGTATAATTTGGATATGAAAGCATGTTGATGATATCTTTTGTGTCTAGTGGCTGCCTATATGAGCATCCCGTTGAACTATTCGTGAAAGTTGTTGCTTGTATTCCGCATCTGCTAGCATAAGAATTAGATTTCTTTGTGTTTTTCTTTATAGCTCGTTCTTAGTTAATTTTAGTTCGAATATGAGTTGCTTTCTTACACGTGTTCTAAGTTATGGTTGTTCCACAGTCCCTACATCCTTGGTATGAGGTCGAAAGCACCATTCTGTTTTGTTTCTTTTAGTTCAATTGTTTAAATATGTTGGTGTTGGTGGCTGAATTTTTTTTTGTTAGTAGTATTTTGCCTCCAAATCATTCTCGTTTTTAGTCCAGGATATGTGAATGACATTGTGATATTAGCACTTGCATTACAAATGTTGTTGAATTCAAGGTGCTCTATATATGCTACCTAATAAATATGCAACCTTGATTTTTTTTCCAGCTCTTTGTTTATATTAGAGTTACATGTATAGTTTAGAATTTTTTTTTTTTATTAGAGTTATATGTCTAATTGGAAATTTTTTGCCTTGCCTCGGTTCATGTGAGTCATGTTTATTTTGTTACAATATGGTGATAGGCTTGAATAGATGTTAATTCATTTGTCCTCATATACGTTAAAAGTTCCTTTAATTTATTTGATGGAGTCTTAAATATTTTGTATGCATGGGTCTCCATACACATGTCCAGCATCTATGTTTGTTTCTACCTTGACAAATGCTTGACTCGTTACTTGTAAATGTTTAAACTTAATGTATTAATTCATTTTGTTATAGCTTATTAAATTCTTCTGATAATGTGTCTCTTATCATTAGCCATGAACAATTTGATTTTTTTTTAAATCATCATTCTAATCCTTATTGTTCATTTCCTTGCATGAATCTCTTTGTACCGAGTTTGATTTGGGACTCCCTTTCCTCCTCGCATCGTCTTGTTGGATCAAATCCAACAGTTTTCCTCGAGTCAGCCCCCTCCCCATTTTAAATCGTGGAGTAACGAAACAGGTTGAAGGCAGCAAATAGGGCAGGAAATTGAAACTTAAGTGCCTGAAAAGTCCAGAACAGGCTGTATGTTTTCCATATACGGCAGTATACACAGTGAAATACTGATATACCGGTCAAAGAACGTGAAAATACAGAGCTGAGGCGAAATACAGGTGTTTGGAAGCAAGAAATACGTGAAAAGGGCCGATATACATGCCGATATACATCAGCTGTATACCAAAAACGGGAATTGAATTAAAGCTTAAAAATATAGCGAAATTGGCCCAAGAAGGGGCCCAATTTCATTAGCTCTCTTACTTTTATAATGATTTGATTATGTGTTGACTAATCTTATTTAACTTTAACTTTAAATAACTTAATTAGATTCCCCGAAAGATGAGTTATTTTTGTTATGTTGGTTTACTTTTAATACTTTATTTTTTTGTGTTCATTTATTATACTAATAAGATCTTATATCATTAACTGAATTAAAACTCTTGTTCTTAAAAAGAACGTTATTTAATGTTTTTTTTACTTAACACACTTTTAGTTCGTTTAAAATTGTTTCAAGTAAAGGTCTCTCCCAAATAAACTTTTGAAAAG